>NW_026607234.1:22500-30000 GCF_029890125.1 Rhinichthys klamathensis goyatoka | reverse complement strand
GTCTATCTATCTATCTATCTGTCTGTCTGTCTATCTATCTATCTATCTATCTATCTATCTATCTGTCTATCTATCTGTCTGTCTGTCTGTCTATCTATCTGTCTGTCTATCTATCTATCTATCTATCTATCTATCTGTCTGTCTGTCTATCTATCTATCTATCTGTCTGTCTGTCTGTCTATCTATCTATCTGTCTGTCTGTCTGTCTATCTATCTATCTGTCTGTCTATCTATCTATCTATCTATCTATCTATCTGTCTGTCTGTCTGTCTATCTATCTATCTGTCTGTCTATCTATCTATCTATCTATCTATCTGTCTGTCTGTCTATCTATCTATCTATCTGTCTGTCTGTCTGTCTATCTCTCTGTCTGTCTGTCTGTCTGTCTGTCTGTCTGTCTATCTATCTATCTGACTGTCTGTCTATCTATCTGTCTGTCTGTCATCTATCTATCTATCTATCTATCTGTCTGTCTGTCTGTCTGTCTGTCTATCTATCTATCTATCTATCTATCTATCTATCTATCTATCTATCTATCTATCTATCTATCTGTCTGTCTGTCTGTCTGTCTGTCTGTCTATCTGTATGTCTGTCTGTCTATCTATCTGTCTGTCTGTCTGTCTGTCTGTCTGTCTATCTATCTATCTGTCTGTCTGTCTATCTGTATGTCTGTCTGTCTATCTATCTATCTGTGTGTCTGTCTATCTATCTGTCTGTCTGTCTGTCTGTCTATCTGTATGTCTGTCTGTCTATCTATCTATCTGTCTGTCTGTCTGTCTATCTATCTATCTGTCTGTCTATCTATCTATCTATCTATCTATCTATCTATCTATCTATCTGTCTGTCTGTCTGTCTGTCTATCTGTATGTCTGTCTGTCTATCTATCTATCTGTCTGTCTGTCTGTCTGTCTATCTATCTATCTGTCTGTCTGTCTATCTGTATGTCTGTCTGTCTATCTATCTATCTGTGTGTCTGTCTATCTATCTGTCTGTCTGTCTGTCTGTCTGTCTGTCTATCTGTATGTCTGTCTGTCTATCTATCTATCTGTCTGTCTGTCTGTCTATCTATCTATCTGTCTGTCTATCTATCTATCTATCTATCTATCTATCTATCTATCTGTCTGTCTGTCTATCTATCTATCTATCTGTCTGTCTGTCTATCTATCTATCTATCTATCTATCTATCTATCTATCTATCTATCTATCTATCTATCTATCTATCTATCTGTCTGTCTGTCTGTCTGTCTGTCTATCTATCTATCTATCTGTCTGTCTGTCTATCTGTTTATCTGTCTGTCTATCTATCTATCTGTATGTCTGTCTGTCTATCTATCTATCTGTCTGTCTGTCTATCTATCTTTCTATCTGTCTGTCTGTCTATCTATCTATCTATCTGTCTGTCTGTCTATCTGTATGTATGTCTGTCTATCTATCTATCTATCTATCTATCTATCTGTCTGTATGTATGTCTGTCTATCTATCTATCTATCTATCTATCTATCTATCTATCTATCTATCTATCTATCTGTCTGTGTGTCTGTCTATCTATCTGTCTGTGTGTCTATCTATCTGTCTGTCTGTCTGTCTGTCTGTCTGTTGTATTTGATAATCAATGCACTGTGAACTAACATGAACAAACAATGAACTATTACATTTTTACTAACATTAACAAAGATTTAATAAATGCTTTAAAAATATATTGCTCATTGTTAGTTTATTTACTAACTTTAACGCATGAGATCTCATTTGTATTTTTCTTTCTGTTCTGGCTGCTCAGCAGAAATATTTCTGCACCATGATGAATAAAAGTACCCAGTTTTGTTGGGATTTTAAGGCATTTACCCAGAGGCAGGTCTTTCCCGAAGGCAATCTATTGTGTTCCTCAACTAACTGTGACCCTCAGAGATTCCACATCCATTAGTGACATTTGTGTGTTTGTGATGGTTTAATGATTTCAGCAAGAGGTGGATGTTTAATGAATGAACTCGTCGTTAATAATTGAAGAGCCTGGAATTGGCATCCAAACTCTTCCAGAGGGAAACGGGATGTGTTTCACTTTCACTGACCTCAGGCAAACGTACGTGTGTGTGTGTGTGTGTGTGTTTGCTGGCGTACTCGATAGGATCAAACAATTCAGTCATCTCATCATGTCTGTTACTCTGTGCTGAGCCTTCATTTGTATTCTCTGCAATGCAGCAGCAACTATCTATCTATCTATCTATCTATCTATCTATCTATCTATCTATCTATCTATCTATCTATCTATCTATATATGTGTGTGTGTGTGTGTGTGTGTGTCTTGTCTTATCTCAGGTGACATCTGCTGTGTCAGTGTCCATTCTCCCAAGTAAACAAGGCCATCATTAACTATTCATTCTCCCACACAAGAGAAGAGTGACCCGTGCGTCTCCAGAGACCGCAGGAAGTGCCCACTAAGGTGGTTTGGGTGAAATCGTGATGAACAGAACTCTGTGGCTTAACCGAGGAGTGTCTGAGGTAGTGGTTTATATTTCACTGAAGTGTAAGCGAGAAGTTTGTGGCCTATTTAACTGCGCAGAAACTCTGATGACACAAGTGGAACAAAATAGAGGCCAGTTAAAGAAAAGACTGAAGTGTGTCTGAGTGCATTTAATAGGCTAAAGAACACAATTTTTTTTTTGGTAATAAATAATATTAAACATTTAAATACATAATAACTTTTTAAATATTACCTAAAAAGACTCTAAGACTCTTTCACTTGAGACAGGTAACCACCTATCAACCACTCAGAACACTCTACCATCAACACAATGTGTTTTGCATCTCTCTCTCCAGGCTCAATGAACTGTAGAACACTGTGTACAGTAGCAAACAGACAGATGCAATTAAATATAGAACTATTTTAATATATTATCCAGTAGTATCTACTACATGCATGATGATTCAATGTGGCAGGCTACAATTACTGGTGACCGGGGCTAGTTGTCACAAGTGCTATAGGCTACCTCAATAACTAAAGTTGTGCAGTAAAACATTAATATTCTTGTGATGTTGAGGCAAAACAGGTGAACACAGTAAAACGACACTGTCTGCTGTATAGTCAAGACTTGGTTTCTATATTATATCTTGCAAATATTCACTGGAGTAAAACGAGTGACAACTATACAGGACTCATTTAAACAAACAAACAAACTAACTAAGTAACTAACTAACTAACTAAAGAGCATCAAATGTTTTTGCGGCTTAGCCACATGATGGCGCTCATAAAACTCTTAATCGATTTTGCATTTTTTCCCCCAGAAATAATATCCAGCTGTAGTATTAAATATATATATCTTTATATTTTGCCTATATATTTGAATACAGTTCCTTATAAAATACGTATTGTTCCTGGAATAAATACATCAGTACTGATGTATTTATTCCAGCAACAATACGTATTTTATAAGGAACTGTATTCAAATATATAGGCAAAATATAAAGATATATATATATATTAGTTGATACGTATCAACCATATGAGAACCGTGTGATGTAGGGAAAATTGGCTGGAATTTCTATAAGTTATTTAACGCACAGACATCTGACCGACATTTGACTGGTTAATGTTATTAACGTTAAAGTTCATGAAATGTCAGGACTGTGCCGTCACTCACTTCACTGTTGATAGATGCTGTGATTCCCCTTGCTTTAGACTCGTCGTCATTGTGAAAGACATCTAGTGGTCATTCCGCGCTCTTCACGCTCCAGCGCTCACTCCTGAAACATTCACAGGTGTCCAGGAAATGTGGGAGCATTACAGGTGCAGGGCAGGGATCATCTCCTACGTGCCTTTCTTTTTCTCTTTCAGAGGAAAGTCCCTCACACTCCTGCATGCGCATGCTGACACAGAAAACCCCTCAGTAAAACACACGGAGATCCTGAAACAACAAAACGTGTAATTCTTTCTCAGAACTTCGGTGAGATCAAAGCTGAAGGAAAACATGTGCTGTCTGTCCATTTCCAGGTAGAAAGAGACTGAATGTTACATTTACCGATGAAATCCACCTTATTTTGCAACGCGGAAGTAGGCTATCTGTTTTCTGTGATGTGCGAGACTTCCGATTCATCAGCATCTATATTTGAATTATAGCTAAACTGTAAGAATAACAATAATGAGAAGTAGGAAAACTATTTTCGCTTCAAACCAATGTGTATATAATTACGACTATTAAAATAATAACAAATACCAGTTTGCAATATAAATCAGTAATAAGCAAGCTATAAGCCACATAAAAAAAAAATCTTAATTATAGTTATGACATAAAAAGTCGAAAATATGCGTCATAATTATTGCATAAAACGATGCAATTAAAATAATTTCCCTTTTTATCTCATAAATATGACTTTGAAGCCTATTTCCTAATTAAGACTTTTTTTTTTTATTAAGAAGTTATTATTTTGACGTTTCATCTACTTTCATCTCCGTTGGAAATGTAGCCTGGGAAAACCCAGACGAACTTCCGGCAAATTTACGACTGAGAAGGGTCTGGTTTTAACCAGGCTATGGAAATGGGCTTCCATTGCATATTGTTTTGTGTTTACAGTTAAAACTGGAAGTCTCGCACATTCAGGTGAAAAAATCCTGAAATGTTTTCCTCAAAAAACTTAATTTCTTTTCCACTGAAGAAAGAAAGACATGGACATCTTGGATGGCATTTGGGTGAGTAAATTATCAGGAAATTTTCACTTTGAGGTGAACTAATCCTTTAAAGGCCTGCTGTGACTTATATACAGCAGCAGATTATGTTGCTCATTTAAATCCTTTTGGACTCTGGACGAGTTTAATGCTTTTACCTTGGGTGTGTTCCTCAAAGAAATCAATATTTATATCTGAGTTGTGACCACAGGCTCTGTAATCCGATGCCAGCAGAATGTCTTCCGCCTCACTGTGGTGACTGTAAATTCCCAGTTTTTACTCAAAGTCTCTGGTTTCCTCCTTTGAGAAAGGTACACATTACTGCAATCCCAGCTCGGCCCACCCACCTCAGTTCTGTTTTCAGACGTCAGTAGAGGAAACTTTAGAAAATTCAAGACTGACATGTACATCTGATAATACAGTAGTACATACTGTAATATATGATATGCAAATGTACAAAAATGTACCTTTAGGGGTACAACAGCTTGTCACCGGGGCATTGCCTTAAAGGCATATTTTTGTTCCTTATTTACCAATAAATGTTCATAATAGTACCTTAAGGCTACATATTACTACTCTAAGATACTAAAATGCACCTTTTATGGGGTAGATAAAATATAAAGATAAATGTATAAAGTATAAAGATATATAAGATAAAAGTACTGCCCTAGTGACAGGCTGGCCTAAGGGTAATTTTTTTTGCGCATTTTTCTGACAGTGTACTGTTTATGATTGAAAATGGCCATCACTTTTTCAAAAGCTCACACACAAAGACTTGGCATTAACTCAGCAACTATTTAAAGGCGCAGTGCGTAATTTCTATACCATACGTGGCAAGAGCTGGAATAGTAAATTAACCTTGATTTCTGAAGAAAATGACAGTCAGTAAGATTTTTTTTTGTATAAATATTTTGAGTCTCTTCTGCTCAGCAAGGCATCAAAATACAGTCAAATACAGTAAAAACAGTAATATTATGAAATATTATTACCGTTTAAAATGGCTGTTTTCTATTTGAATATATTGTAAAATAAAATAATTTATTTTAATTATACAGCAGAAATAACAGCAGTAGCAATAACAGCAGCAGCAGTGATAGCAGGAGCAGCAGTGATAACAGCAGCAGCAGCAATAACAGCAGCAGAAGCAATAACAGCAGCAGAAGCAATAACAGCAGCAGAAGCAATAACAGCAGCAGCAGCAATAACAGCAGCAGAAGCAATAACAGCAGCAGAAGCAATAACAGCAGCAGTAGCAATAACAGCAGCAGCAGCAATAACAGCAGCAGAAGCAATAACAGCAGCAGTAGCAATAACAGCAGCAGTAGCAATAACAGCAGCAGTAGCAATAACAGCAGCAGAAGCAATAACAGCAGCAGAAGCAATAACAGCAGCAGAAGCAATAACAGCAGCAGCAGCAATAACAGCAGCAGAAGCAATAACAGCAGCAGAAGCAATAACAGCAGCAGTAGCAATAACAGCAGCAGCAGCAATAACAGCAGCAGTTGCAATAACAGCAGCAGTAGCAATAACAGCAGCAGTAGCAATAACAGCAGCAGCAGCAATAACAGCAGCAGTTGCAATAACAGCAGCAGTAGCAATAACAGCAGCAGTAGCAATAACAGCAGCAGCAGCAATAACAGCAGCAGTAGCAATAACAGCAGCAGTAGCAATAACAGCAGCAGTAGCAATAACAGCAGCAGAAGCAATAACAGCAGCAGAAGCAGTGATAACAGCAGCAGCAGCAATAACAGCAGCAGAAGCAATAACAGCAGCAGAAGCAATAACAGCAGCAATAACAGCAGCAGAAGCAATAACAGCAGCAGTAGCAATAACAGCAGCAGTAGCAATAACAGCAGCAGTTGCAATAACAGCAGCAGTAGCAATAACAGCAGCAGTAGCAATAACAGCAGCAGAAGCAATAACAGCAGCAGAAGCAATAACAGCAGCAGAAGCAATAACAGCAGCAGCAGCAATAACAGCAGCAGAAGCAATAACAGCAGCAGAAGCAATAACAGCAGCAGTAGCAATAACAGCAGCAGCAGCAATAACAGCAGCAGTTGCAATAACAGCAGCAGTAGCAATAACAGCAGCAGTAGCAATAACAGCAGCAGCAGCAATAACAGCAGCAGTTGCAATAACAGCAGCAGTAGCAATAACAGCAGCAGTAGCAATAACAGCAGCAGCAGCAATAACAGCAGCAGTAGCAATAACAGCAGCAGTAGCAATAACAGCAGCAGAAGCAATAACAGCAGCAGAAGCAGTGATAACAGCAGCAGCAGCAATAACAGCAGCAGAAGCAATAACAGCAGCAGAAGCAATAACAGCAGCAATAACAGCAGCAGAAGCAATAACAGCAGCAGTAGCAATAACAGCAGCAGTAGCAATAACAGCAGCAGTTGCAATAACAGCAGCAGTAGCAATAACAGCAGCAGTAGCAATAACAGCAGCAGTAGCAATAACAGCAGCAGTAGCAATAACAGCAGCAGTAGCAATAACAGCAGCAGTTGCAATAACAGCAGCAGTTGCAATAATTGCAATAGTTGCAAACAGCAGTAATCTTGCTGTTTGAGCATAAACAACATCTGCAAAGTTACAATGCTCAAAATTCAAAGCAAAGGGAGATATTTGCTTTTAAAGAAATCATTTTTTAAGGACTACAACAAATGGCTGCTAGGAACTACACAACATTCCTCCCAGGTTAGTGACATCACCAACCCTAAAATTTACATAAAACGCCCCCGGGAACACAATTTATAGATTATCTTGACCGAATATGCTAATCAATGACTAGTAGATAACTACACATAACTAACCATTCACAAATGTCCTGTTGCATTCTACAT
>NW_026607234.1:0-17500 GCF_029890125.1 Rhinichthys klamathensis goyatoka | reverse complement strand
CCTGATTGATGACTGCAGGAGCCAGTTAGGAACCCGCGGATTAGAGCCGTCGCTGCCGTGACCTCTGATGGGTCCGCCATGTGAGGTATGGCAGCTGACCTTTGACCTTTGAACATTTTTACTTCGTTCCAAAACTCAGCAAGCCACGTTGCTGTCTGAGTATTGGACCTTAGCATGTTGGTAATGCTCTAATAAGCACAAAAATAGTCGGGTAAAATAGTCCATATTTAGCGATAGTTTCTGTACTAAATGAAGAAGTACATTTGTAGTTGACAGTAATTTAGCATTGCTTTAGAATTCTGAATTTAAATTCTAAATGCTTTTGCATTCTAAAAACCTCGAGCATTCTAGAATTTGTTCAAATCAAAGTCTTTGTTATGATGCCTATAGTGCTGTCTAGGTAGGGGGCTCGCTAGGTTTTGGAACAGAACATGTGCAAGTTGATTTATTGAGATCATCATGCCAAAGAGCGTTTTTACAGCATGCGAAGCAAGTGAAATATTGAAGTTGTCACTGGCCTTTTAAGGCTTTAACCAAAACATGTCACGGCAGAGAAAATAACCATGATGCTATCCAGAGGAACGTTTGTTTGGGAGTTTGACAAAAAGCCCCGTTGGGTCAGCGGGCAGCCGGAGCGGAGAGACCCATGGTCAAAGCAGGGGAATGTGATATATTGTGGCAGGAAGATTAAACCAGACCAGCATGGCCTCAAGCCCAACCGACCAGCAAGACAAACAAAGGCCAGGGAAGAACATGCCATGGGGGAGGATGAGAAACACGCCGAAATCTTACAATCGCATCCAGTGCACTGCCTGCCGGTCTTCATTGGTTGCGCTGTCCACATTTCAGAATAATGAAAGTCGTCGAAAGTAGTATTGGAATTACAGACCTAACGGTCAAGCATTTAAGTGTCGAAAAGAAGTCATTAAAAGAATCGTTCACCCCAAAATTATTTATTTGCCCGCATGTTGTTTTAAACCCAAATGGAAGAGCAGATTATTTGATGCCAATGTCACAATGTACCATTTTTGAACAAAATTTAGATTGTAAATGGCATCAAAGACTTGATATATGTTTATAAACACCGTTCAAAAGTTATTTTTTTTAATTAATACTCTTATTCAGCAAGGATGTATTAAATTGATCAAAAAAAGTACATAATGTAATAAATGCTGTTCTTTTTAACTCTATTCATCAAAAATCCTGATAAAATCTAATCATCATATTAGAGTGATTTCTGAAGGATCATGTGACACTGAAGACTGGAGTAATGATGCTGAAAATACAGCTTTGATCACAGGAATAAATTACACTTTACTGTATATTCACATAGAAATTTTGTATTTTAAACTGTAATACATTATTAATGTTTTTACTGTATTTTTGGTTAAATGAATGCAGAAAAGACTTCTTACAAAAAACATTAGAAATGTTTGAACGGCAGTGTATATATTTTTTTAGATATATTTTTATATGTATTCAACATATTAACAACATGGAACAACACAACACATGTGGGCGACATGTGGGATTTTTTTTTTTTTTTTTTTTTTTTGAGGTGATATTGCAACGGGATTATGAAAAACACGACTGTTACCGTATATCTCCCCATGTGCTTGGGAAAAGTTTAACACAAAACCTAATTAAAGTTTATGAAGTGTCACCTTTTCCTAGTAAAAGTCACAGAAACAACTCCAACTCTTTTCTTAGCATCAGTCTCATGACCTACATTACAGGATAATCACAATGGAGTCAGATCACTCCTTTCGCTTTCTCAATGTGACAGTCGCTCTGTCCCTCCACTGGGACGTGTCCTACATGTTGGACCCGGTCCCGTAATCTGCTTCCACTGAGCTGTTATCTGGAGAATAGGAGACACCATTGTCCTCCTCCTCCACCCATGGTCAAACACTCATTTTGGCCTGGAGAGATGGGCTGTTGTTGCCCCGATTTTTCACAGTGTGTTGTGTATAACTGAACTACACAGTCGTTGTTGTGCTCAACAAATGTCTGAATATGAAGTCTGATCCATTTGTCAAAGAATTCACAAATATGTTTTAACCACAGTCTTACTGACACATTTAATTTGAAGTGTATTCGTTTCTTAAAGGAATAGTACACTCGTGAAAATTTCAGCAATCATTTACCTGTATGTCATTCCAAAAACTATATGATTTGTCTTTTTTCCATGCCTGAACTGAATGAGGAAAGAAAATGTCAAACTCAAATAGCGACAATATGCACCATAAATGTTGGTGCACTACTCCTTTAAAAACCATGTGATAGTTTTGCATGACCCAAATTTGATGAAAATCTCCAAAAAATATTTGTTTTTAAGTACACTAATGTTTAAAAGATTGGAGTCAGACATATTTTTGGAATGAATGGATGCATTACCTGGACATTTATAATGATACAAAAGATTTCTGTTTAAAATGACTGCTGTTCTTTTAAACTTTATATTTATCAAAGAATCCTAAAAAAAAAAGCACAACTGTTTTCAACATTGATAATAATCAGAAATGTTTATTTATTGAGCATATTAGAGTGATTTATGAAGGATCATGTGACTCTGAAGACTGGAGTAATGATGCGGAAAATACAGCTTTGATCACAGGAATAAATTACATTTTACTATATATCTAAAGAAAAAACGGTTATTTTGAATTACAATTATATTTCACAATATTACTGTTTTAACTGATTTTTTTTTTTTTTGATCAATTAAATGCAGCCTTTGTGAGCAGGAGAGACTCTTACTTAAGAAAATCTTACTTTTGAAAGGTATAATAATGGCAAATCAAAACGAACTTGACATCAAACATCATTGGTTCACGTGTGTTTTGTGACCAACCATCATTGATGTCAAACTTAATGTCTCTGTTTATCATTATTGAAGCTTGAAAACTCCATTTGCAATTCACTTATATAAGAGCCGTGTGTCATAAAGGTTTGAAATAGCATGAGGGAGAATAATAAATGACAGAATGTTAATTTCTGGGTTTTCTTTGTGCCATGTACTCAACATTGCTTAAATTCCCCACTGACGGAAAGACATGAAATACAAGCCCCAGTTTCACTGCCCCTGCCAGGGTTCTCTCAACAACCTCTCATTCGTATACAGAAGAAAAGCCCAAGTGGAGGGAACATTAAAATTCCTGCTCCTCCTCTGGTACAGTATACGCTGATCTCAGATCAGTGTCGTTACCACAGCGCTGTGCCTGATTCATTGAGGTGGGCGTTCATCTCCACTTTCAAGATCACGGCAATGAACAACAATGAATGCAGTTTCTTGCGTCGCCGAACACCTTTAAGGAATGACGCGCGGACGATGACCTTTGCCCGTCGACACAAGACGACTCCGCAGATGCCAGACGCGGAGCGAGCGTCACCTGCGCGGCGTCCGATGCGTGTCCGATGCGTAAAAGCGCACAATGACAACAACCTGCGCGCTCTGCGGTTCTTAATCTGAATCTGGAAATGTGAAAGGCTCTGGATTAGGAGGTTGTCGGGTGATGCGAATCGCCCTCCTTTGTTCGCTTAGATGAGGGTCTGACGTGTTCCCAGGGGATTTTCAGTCGCGGTTCAAACCTTGAGACGCTGGCGAGTCGGTCACACACACATAACACACACACACTCACTCACTCAATGCTGCTATGACTTCCTGCATGCGTCCGTACTGTGATCTGTTTGCTCTTCGCATGCTGCTGCTCATCTCGCTGCTGATCTTGCTCGTCAGGTCCGATTCGGGTGAGTTTGCCTGTCGATCGTTACCCTTTCACTGGATGTTCAGTGTGTTTCATTGTCTTTACCCTGGCATGGTCTAGTCAGATGCATTTTAAGATCATGAACTCAATGAATGGGAATGCCAGTGTTTACACATGGGGCAAGTTGTCACGCGGTTCTCAGCTCAGCAACTTGAGTCAAAACTGTGTATGTTCATTTTAAAGTGTCTTTATTTAAACAAAAAAAAAATGTATTTCTTACTGAAATTGTCCACATTCTTATATCAGTTTAGGTCGTTTAGCAAGAGGTGACACACACTATTCAGGCATGAGTCAAATTACAGGTAGATTGTAACATGAAATGTCAAGTTTATTAATCAGTTTCTCTGATATTGTTGTTGCTTCTCCCATTTATTCTGCTTCACATTTACTGTTGCACTATATAGTCTATAATACATTTTAAATTCAGATATAATGTGGAAAATATTTTTTGCGTTAGATAGTATTTCATATTTTAAACACAGGTATTATACTCATAAACCAGCGAACAGGGAATGTTCCCTAACATTCTGCCAAGGTTCTCTCAAAGTTATGAACACACAGATTCTTCCAGTAACGTTAATACAACGCTCATTCAGAGCTGTCTAGTCTTTAATAATGTTCTCAAAATGTTAGCACTAAAACATTATCTATACGTCATTCATGGAATGTTTTGGTAACACTTTATTTTAAGGTGACGTAGCGTTACTACTACATGTAATTATAGTAATAACAGTAAATTATGCATAATTACAAGCAACTAACCCTAAACCTAACCGTATAGTAGTATTTAAGTAGTATGTAGTTAATTAATATTACTCAGTACTTATTTGACTAACTATGTCACCTTAAAATAAAGTGTAACCAATGTTTTTCTTTCTAAAATGTTTCAGTTGGACATCCGTCTAACACTTTTTAAACGTCACCACTTGTTTCAGACGTTCAGAGAACATTCATATGTAACGTTCCCATAATGTTTGCAGAATTTAATGTTCCGTAACATTCACACAACCAAGAAAAAACGTTTTTTAAACGTTCAGAGAACAATAATCTTATCGGTAACGTTAGCAACATCTTCTTAGAACATATTTTTGTCCCTGTAATATCTTGTGTGATACTGTATAGTGGCACATCAGGAGCACTAGAAAAGAAAGGTTGTATACAGGATGGTTGTGCACATGAATATATTCCCATTGCTGTGCTGTGATTTGTTAATGACACAGTTTCTCTGCTCACAGTGTGCTGGAGTGTTCTGACAGGGTGTGTGTTTGACACAAAGGCCCGCTGAAGATCTGAACTCTTGCTCATTCATGTGTAAATGTCTCTGTGTTCAGCAGATAACCGTTGCCAGTCTGCCCTCGCCTCCACATGTGAAGACTGTCTGAGACGCGGCCCTGAATGCGCATGGTGCTCTCAGGAGGTAGTGTGTGTGTGTGTGTGTGTGTGTGTGTGTGAGCTGCTATTGTTGTATCTCGGCACACTGCTCGAGTTTTAAGTGTGTGAAGCGCTTGTCTGTTCGTCTGTTAGCGATAAAACACTAGAGCCCTAATACCCAGAATGCTTCGAGAGCTTCGGTGATCCTGGGAACCCATAAAATAGAAATGCAGAAACCGCTGATATGAGCGTGAGTGTATTGATATGCCAATGATTGCGGTTACGAGGTCGTTTGTGACGTCAGAAACACCAGCGATTTCAAACCGTGTTTTTGAGACTGTCTTCGGTTCACTGCAGTTTTAAGCAGAAAATACTCAACAATGCTGTCGACTTATGAATTTACACATGGTTTGTCTTAAAGCATATTAAAAACACCACATAGACATATAAACAATATTAAAAGCTGGATTTTCAGTCACCACAGGGGGACTTTAAGCTATGAATGAACAAATGCTGAGCAATTACAACTGTTAGTTTAACACAGTGTTGTTAATGTAAACTAAGGCTGTTGAAAATCACATCTTCAGTAATTGAAATAAAGCTGAAATATGATATTTTTAAAATATAGATATTAGGCGAAAAACTTAAAATGGAAAACATTTGAAAGGTTGCTTTGGCAAGTAAATGAAATAAGTCAGTTTAATTTGAAGTAGTAAAATTACTAAAACCAAAAGCAAAATAAATTAAAGCTATACATAAAAATAAATAAAAATAAAGTCTTAAAAATTGAAATAAATTAAATGAAAGCTAAATAAATCTGACAAAATCGAATAAAACTGACAAAAGCACATAAAATAATTACTAAAATGTGAAGTAAAATTAAAATTAAAAATGTAAAGCTAGTTCAAAATATTAATAAATAAATACTATAATAGTTTATGAATACTACTAAAATAACACTGTTTTTATTAATATATATATATATATAATAAACATATATAGCAACATTAACAAATTCATGAAGAAAATAAATCAAAATAAATCAAATTATATGTACAATTTTGAAAAAATAATAATAAAAATAATACATTAATAAATAAAATAGTGCTGTCAAATCTGTAAATTGCATCTATCATAAAAGTTTGTAAATATATAATGTGTGCGTGTGTGTGTGTGTGTGTGTGTGTGTGTGTGTGTGTGTGTGTGTGTGTGTGTGTGTGTGTATACTGTATAGATATACACACACACACACACATTATTTATGTTGCAATTAATCTCGATTAATTGATTTGAAGGCACTAAAATAAATGTAAAAATTTATAATTAAATTTAAAACTTATCAACAGAACCATTCAAAAAAAAATTCTTATATTGTTTCAAGAATCTCACATCTTTTAATAAACAGAAAGATTCGAGAAGCGGTTGTGGTTTAGTTAGTCAGTTTATAGAGCTTTAACCGACATGTTTATTGTCTTGGGACAAACGCTTAATTGAAATGCTTTCTTTGTAAAGAAAAGTCATGCATATTGTGGTTCTGAAAATAAGTTTCATAAGCGGCTGCAGCGCTCGGCACCAGTCAGAGTAATCCCTGAGCCACGTCTCAACAACAGTCTCTGAGCCGAAGAGCTTTCGCACGCTCCTGTGCGCTCAGTAAAGCCACCACACACAACGGTCGCCCTGTTTCTTGAAGCACCCGGCGTTTGCAGTGACCTTTGACCTTTCTGATGGCTTGTTTTCCCTCACAGAGGTTTCTGGACGGGGCGCATGTCAGCCAGCGATGCGGATCTGTGTCCGACCTGCGAGTCAGGGGTTGTGAAGAGGAGTTTATCGAGAACCCGAGTGTGAAAGTGGAAGTGAACGCCACTATCAGCAGCTCACAGGTGTCCCCGAGAGAGATCTCCATCCACCTACGACCAGGTGACCAATTAAACCACTAAACTGATACACAAATGCCCTAGAAAACACTATTTCCACAATACTGGGAAAAACTGACATTGCGATATTATATATTGCAATGTGGAAAAAATACAGGGAGTTTCACCAGATGACTTGAATAGCTTTGGAAAGAATGAATCATTCTAGAAGGATTGCATAGACAATATTTGATAAATTAAATAAAAAAAGAGCTGAAAATGTACTCTTTACTCTGAATACCCCAAAATGAAAATGATCCTTTTTGGGGTGAACGATCCCTTTAAGTGTTAAATCCTTTCAGGGCTGAACAATGTTGGAAATTCTTGAAAAATGTGGGTGATCATACTTTACAAGAATTAAAATCAAACCATAACGTGAACATGAACAGAATCAAATAATAATAATAGAGTTTTCATAGGCCACATTTACCACACTGACCAATTCTATAAATTATGACTATAAAGAATAAAAAATAAAAAATAAAAAATGACTATAATAATTATTTTTATTAAATATATTAAAATAAGAATACTATTGTACTGTAAAATACAAATATTGAGTTATAAAATAAATGTTAATTTAATTACAATACTAATATTAAAGTCTTAAGGTCTTCATTTTCAAACGGTATACCAATAAGCTTTTATTTTGACGGGTTGCCGGTTAAATAAATGCGCCGCCGGTTTCTGAGTGAAGGAACTGTGTGTTCATTTACACGCATGCAGCTCACAGTAAATGAACCAATCCGTTCGGAGAACTACACGTGTGTAAACCAATAGCACTTTTATTTATACTTCATTAAAGGAGAACTCCGGCGCAAAATGAACCTTTGGTCTAATAAAACATTGGTACCTAGTCAACCGTTATCTGAGATTTGTTTTCATGATGATCGAATGTAAAGAGTTTTATCTCTAAAAACTGTTTAGCGTATAACGCTAGTAATGGGGGCATTTTATAAGTAAAAATAAATCGCTAGTTTATACCACTAACAAGACTCAAATTAGCCCCACACGAACACAAGAACATAATGAGGGTCCCTACATGGAAACCGAAGCATTGAGAACTTTGTAAGTGTACAGACCGTTTAATAAGAAGATAAAGATAAAGACAGTCCACTTCGTGTATACAGACAGGAGCCATCTTTGGAAAACAGTCTCGACTAATCAAACCACGAACGACGTGCTAAGTGAGCTGAACTGTATGAATGGCGTTCGTGGTTTGATTAGTCGAGACTGTTTTCCAAAGATGGCTCCTGTCTGTATACACGAAGTGGACTGTCTTTATAAAATATCTTCTTATTGAACGGTCTGTACACTTACAAAGTTCTCAATGCTTCGTTTTGCATGTAGGGACCCTCATTATGTTACTGTGTTCGTGTGGGGCTAATTTGAGCCTTGTTAGTGGTATAAACTAGCGATTTATTTTTACTTAATAGATGCCCCCATTACTAGCGTTATACGCTAAACAGTTTTTAGAGATAAAACTCTTTACATTCGATTATCATGAAAACAAATCTCAGAGAACGGTTGACAAGGTACCAATGTTTTATTAGACCAAAGGTTCATTTTGCGCCGGAGTTCTCCTTTAAATCGATTTGACAGCCGCACTGAGCCATATCGATTTTAATTAAATATCATGTAGCCCTACCAAGAACACTCTAGCAAACCTAGAAACTAGCTTAGAAACTATATAACAACAGGCTAACATAAATGCAGAAACCCACAGCAAACCACTCAGAGCTTCCTCATGAAATGTACAATAGTGATGATGATGATGATGATGATGTCATTTCCTGTCTTAGGCAGCGAGGCGAGCTTTGTGATTGAGGTGCATCAGTTGGAACGGTACCCTGTGGATCTGTACTATCTGGTGGACGTCTCGGCGTCCATGCAGGACAACCTGGACCGGTTGAAGACTGTGGGTCTGGCTCTGTCCCACCAGATGAAGGAACACTCCAGCGACTTCAGGGTGGGCTTCGGGTCGTTCGTGGATAAACCGGTGTCTCCGTACATCGACGTGCACCCCTCCAAACTCCTGAACCCTTGCAGGTGAACCAGCCACGAGCCACTAACGAGAGCTCTAGTCTCATGATAATGAACTCTTAAAACTCTCGTTTTTAATAATCACATTTATTTAAACACATTTAAAAACATTTTAATTCATAAAAAAAAAATATTACAAATAATTTAGCCATTTCTGCTGGTCAGCAAGTCAGATCTCAAATATTTCTGCTATATACACTTACTGTAGGTCAGGTTCTACTCGCGTGCACCTATGTTTTATTTTTGACAAGGATTTTAGGATAAACACGTGAGTTGAGTCCTTGAGATCTTTTGTAAATATTATCGCTCGCAGTTTAGCAGTTTTGTTTTAATAAAAAAGTCTTCACAAAATCCGTTTGTTGCCTTTTTATGAAGGACCTTTTCTTGACCTTGATAATGACTTTGTAAAATGGCACTGCGAACATGATGATCAGAAATATTCAGACACTATATATCTGATTTCCTTTTTCAGTTGAGTATTTACTTTTTGTTTGAGTATTTACTTTAGAAAATAAATAAAAACAGATACAAATGTGTCAAGTTCAACTGTTGAGAAATATTTGAGCTCAGTTTATCTCAGTGTTATTTTAGTATTAGTATTATAGTATTTATTCATATTTTGAATTGCTTTTATATTTTTATTTTAATATAAAATAGTTGTAAGAATTTTTTGTTTTACTAATTTGTGCTTTTGTCATTTTTATTAGTTTTTGTTTTTAGAAAAATATTTGTAATTCATTTGTAGGATTTATATGTATTTTAGTTTTAGAAAGTTTAGAACTTATTATTATTATTATTATTTACTTTTATTATATTATTATTTTTATTTATTTTAGTAGTTTTAATAGTGTTGTCCTTTTGTCATTTTTATTTGTTTTTGTTTTTTAAATATTTCAATTTATTTTAGTTGTTTGTTTTAGTACTTATTTATTTGTTTTATTTTTTGTAATTTGATGTGCTTTATTTTTCTATATAGCTTTAATTTATTTTTATTTTAGTACTTATTTTTTTGTTCTATTTTTTTGTAATTTTATGTGCTTTAATTTATTTTTATTTTAATACTTCAGTTAGTTCACAAGGCAAAATTTAAAAAAGTTTTTCCGTCTAATATTTATATTTTATTTTATTTCAGCTTTATTTACATTTTTAGTTATCAATTACCACAGTGATTGAGCTCTTCTGTAACACTAGAGGAGATGCACGTCCGGGTTCTTTTGCAGGAGACGAAAGCCTCAGTTTCAACTCTGAGAAACAACTGAGATATTAATGAGATCTGATCTGTGATCTGTCTTTCCTATGGGAAGCTCCAGAGGTCTCTTAACTGATCCCAGGAGTCTAAATCCAGCCTGGGTGTCCCGGACTGCATTCCGTAGTGATCTCATTCTGACTAGTGTGGGAATATGGTGTGGATGACATGTGATCTCTCTCTCTGGTCGTAGAGATTATGAGGTCCACTGCAGGCCCGCTCACGGATTCATCCACGTCCTCCCGGTCACGGAGAACATGACAGAGTTCACACGGGTCATTCAGGAGCAGAGGATCTCTGGGAACATGGACACACCCGAGGGCGGCTTCGATGCCATGCTGCAGGCCACAGTTTGCCAGGTAAACACACCTAAGGGGTGATACACCAGCACAGTGCAAAGGTGTGTGCCAAATGGCGCTCTGTACACTATGCACTTATCCTATGCGCACTATGTACTCAAACCGTGTTGTGTGTGAATTTTATACGTTTTTCGTCATTAAACATCAGAGTCTAATAGCCCCTCCCTCTCCGCAACGGGCCGGCTGGAAACAAAGATGCCGTGATGCCAAACCCCCTCACGAAAGAAGAAAGCCGTCGTGTTTACCACTGTGACAATGACTTTAACGCTACTTTAAGGGTTGCGAGCCATTTCCAGTTGCATCGGTCTATGAGGGTTTGCAGCATTTTGGCAAAGTGGGTGTTTTCTGTGGTTGCTAGGGTGTTCTGGATGGTTGCTAAGTGGTTCCTTACTTGCTCAAGTCAAAAGTCCACCCTCAAATCTATTGTGACCAAGTGTGTTACACAATGTGTTACTGAAACGTGAGGCCAAACCATTTGGATCGCCCCCTGCTGGCTGACTGCTGTACAGGTCATAAACCCCGCCCTCTCCATGTAATCGAATGGGACGTGAGCCAAACTAAAAAAATCCAATTATATTTCAAATATTTTTTTTCCAAAGATGGTTTCTGTCATTTTTAGGTAGTTCTCATCACGCAGATGTATGTTCAAGTGCCCGTTTCCCCAATACGTTTGGTTTTAGTTCAGTTATTTGATGCTATAGAAAGGGGATGTAACGTCATGATTGACAGCTGTGCTAGCGAATGAGTCTGGGAGTGGGAGTGTGGGCGGGACCTTAAGACCGTGGCTCCGCCTCCTCATGATCACGACTGCACAGACTCCGAACGACATAATCAGCAACGTCCGTTTCTAGGATATTTTGCCTTTATTTTTCTACAGTGGAAGCAAGTGGATACGCGCTGTCCATCCTTTTTACAGTCTTTGATTGTGACTGATATTATGAATTTATTTTATTTTTAGTGTTTATTTATTTCTATTAATGGTGATTGCTTGGTGGTTCCTTACTGGCTCAAGTCAAAAGAGCCCACCCTCAAATCTATTATGAATAGTAGTATGTATGTATGTATATATTTATGTATGTATTTATGCATTTGTGTATGTATCTATTTGTTTATTTATCATTTTGTCCTTATTTATGATTCCTTATTTATTATAATGATTGTTTTTTTTCTTTTGTTAAAAAAAGATTAAGATTTTTGTTATTTTTTTATAAGTCATTTTTTGTATTTGAAGTATTTTTCTTTAATTTTTTTTATAATATATTCGCATTTGTTGTTGTTGTTAATGGTGATTATTTGGTTTTTCCTTACTGGCTCAAGTCAAAAGAGTCCTCAAGTCTAATAGGAGTGATATTATGATATTATAGTTTGTTTATTTATTTATATTTATTATTTTAATAATGCATCTGTAATTCTTTTAAGTTAGGGCGGTTTAAATGTGGAGGGTTGTCCACCCTATATTATATTATATTATATTATATTATATTATATTATATTATATTATATTATATTATACTACATATTTATTTATTTTTACTATTAATTTATTTTATTTGAGTATTTATTTATTATTATTAGCATGTTTTTTTATCCTCCAAGTGAGGTTCTAGATCATCAAAGTAACAGCACTCTTTCCTCAAGACATGATTTGAGAAATGATTAATGCAACGCAGGGCGATTTACATGTTTGACACAGTTTGTTCAAGTCATTGCATGCCTTAGCAGAGACACCACTAATGATTTAACCAGTCCACTCTTTGTTTGTGCATAAATGATTTTTTTTTAAAGCCTTAAAAACGCGCATGACTGTTCCTGTGTCACCAGAACATATTTTCTCCTGCGGTTGCTCCGGAGACTGCATGTCTCAGGTCATTACGCCTGGCTTTGCCTGGGAACGGGAACAATGCCTGAAGAGCCGAAGAGCTGAATCAGCCACATCTCTATCTCATCGGCTGTTTGCAGAGGATGATGTCATCGCCGAGTCACGGGAGGCGGGTTCCTCTTCATCGGCTGTTTGTAGTGAAGCAGTGGACGGTCAACAAAGCCTCCAACTGTTGGGATTTTTCCCGTGAATTACAGTGCGATCTGATAAACGAGCGCTCGAGCAGTGGGCTTGAAAGGCTCTGGAAAATGACCTTGAATGGGTTTCAGTCTTCATGATGTCCACCCAAGCCTCCCTAAAGTCAGAAACCGAAAGCAGACGCATGAAAGAGATGTGTTCTTTGGCACAGAGAGCGCTAACCTTGAAACCGACGGGTCTCAGGTGGAATATTCAGAATGTTGTTTTGCATGAGTTACACAGACTTCTTACTGTTCAGTAACTAGCGGTTGTAACTTTAAAAAGTAGTTCCTGTTGGCATCTCAGCGTGTGTGTGTATTTTAGCCAAACATTACTCATCCTGGCAGCTCAACGCTCAACTGCTGCAGTCTGTCTATTAGTAACACAGGCTCAAGTCAGACAAGTTTTTGTCCTTATTTTTTTAGTACTAATTCTTTAATTTATTTTTGTTTGTTTGTTTTGTTAGTGTTCTATTATTATTAATATTTTTACTGCTTATTTATTTTTTATTTGTATTAATTAGATTTTTAATATTTATTTATTTATTTATTTTAATTGTTTGTTTTATTTTTTAGTATTTATTTATTTTATTTATTTATTTATTCGTACTCTTTATATATATATATATATATTTATTGTTTATTTGTTTTATTTTTATTTTATTTATTTTTATTTCTATTGATTAATTAACTATAATAGTATTTATTTATTGCATGCTTTTATCATCTACTATTAATTTATTTTTATTATTTATTTAGTATTTAATTGTATTTATTAGATTTTTTTAGTATTTTTAATTAAACAAATTATTTTCATTTATTCTATTTTTAGCATTTATTTTTATTTATTTGATTTGTTTTTAGTTTTATTTGATTTGTTTTTTGTATTCATTTTTTATTTGTATTAATTTGATTTTTAATATTTGTTTATTTATTTTAATGGTTTGTTTTATTTTTTAGTATTTATTTGATTTATTTATTTGTACTCTTTTTATATATATATATATTTATTGTTTATTTTATTTATTTTTATTTTATTTATTTTTATTTCTATTGATTAATTAACTATGATAGTATTTATTTATTGCATGTTTTTATCATCTACTATTAATTTATTTTTATTATTTATTTAGTATTTAATTGTATTTATTAGATTTTTTAGTATTTTTAATTAAACAAATTATTTTCATTTATTCTATTTTTAGCATTTATTTTTATTTATTTGATTAGTTTTTAGTTTTATTTGATTTGTTTTTTGTATTCATTTTTTATTTGTGTATTGTTGTTTTATTTATTTTTATTGATTATTTATTTATTTATTTATTTGCATGTTTTATCATCTGCAGAGCAAAATGATAAATCAGCAAAGTAACTCTTCTCCTCAGGACATGATTTAAGGCATGATTAATTGCAACATTACTCACCCTGGCAGCTTAACGCTCGACTGATGCAGTTTGTCTTGTATTAGTAGTAACACACGGCAGATGGATGCTGTATGATGTAATCCTCTGCTGAGTGTACTTTATACCAAACACACACTCCAGCAGATTTGTAAACCTTGATTCATTTCTGCAGAAAGACATTGGATGGCGACCTGAAGCGAAGCATCTGCTGTTGGTTATGACAGACCAGCCTTCTCATTTGGCTTTGGACAGTAAACTGGCCGGTATCGTGGTTCCTCATGATGGCCGCTGCCACCTAGAGGATAATATCTACTCTCAAACCAGTAGCATGGTAAGAAAAACAACAGCACTTGACACGCACAAAACACCAGATGCAAAGTTAGTGCTCGTACAAGTTCAGTTCTGGCCTGTGACGTGTCCAAAACCAGTTCCATCTCTTCATCTCTTTTTTTTTTTATGGTATCTATCCATAAAAGAGGTAAATACTGTAAAAACAAATGCATCAGAACATACACAAGTACTGTGGCTATACCACGGTACAGTGATTTTATCAAATGGTAATACCAAGGTACTTATGGACGTTTGTAATGTATGTAAGAGTGTAAGAAATGTTTCTTGAGCAGCAAATCATCATATTAGAGTGACATTAGGGTCATGTGACACTGAAGACTGGAGTAATGATGCTGAAAATACAGCTTTGATCACAGGAATAAATTACAGTTTAAATAATAAGTAATAATATTTCACAATATTATTGTTTTTACTGTATTTTTGATCAGATAAATGTAGACTTGATAAATGAGCAGAAGAGACTTGCATTACCACAGTACCGTCCCCAAAAAACGTTTAAATATTTTTGTTGATATATACCATGATTATCATATTCATATACAGTGGTATGGTATTGTAAAGAAAAAATATTTTTGTAATTTTTTTTGGCCTGTTTGCATGTTTTTCATGATGATTTACCAATGGAAAATGTCACCACTGATGTATTTGCTGAAATTGCACACATATTTGGCTCCACGCTGCTTCTATCAGCACCAGAATCTGTGGTTTCTCAACAAGCAATGGCAGATTTGTGTTGCTGTCGCTGTTTTTAGGAGCACCCAACAATCGGTCAACTGGCAGAGAAACTCCTAGAGAACAACGTTTACTCCATCTTTGCGGTGGACCAGGTGCAATATCAGTGGTATGAGGTAATTTCTCTCCCACACCAAGAGTTTGGGTGTCGCCTTTTACAGAAATCAATCTATTTTGAAATAGTGATTTCTAGAATCCAGTCACTGATTTATAGGAACACACACAGTGACTTTTTCGTTCAATCAGTGATCATAGTGCTTTAACAAATCTATTTAACAGTGGTTTAACAAATCTGTAACACTTTTCAATAAGTGTGTTCAATTTAAACTTATTTGATTGGCCATTGCGTTCAAGAAATCAACTAGGGATGAACCGATATGAACATTTTGGCCGATACCGATAACCAATAATTCTATATATTTGAAAGCCGATAGCCGATATATTGGCCGATAAATCTAAATCCAAATTTTTAGAGGATTTTTGAGAGCCTCGTTAAAAAAAAAAGTCTCACAATTAAAAGCCATGTTCCAAACTATGTTCTCATTATAATTGTATTTAACGTATATGACAGACTTGCGTTGCCTTTAAATGTATTTTCCTTTTTTGAAGTGATTCCACTCATATTTCAAGCAATTCAAACCCATCATGTTGAACAGTCGCATCTGAAGTGTTTCAGCTGAAGGAAATAATACATCATTTATCAGCTTTAATTTACAAGCCAAATTTTTTTATCGGCCCGATATCGATAACATTAAAGATGATCATATATCGGCCGATACCGATATGGTGGCCGATATATCGTGCGTCCCTAAAGTCAACAGATATGAGGGTAATTGGTTACATCTCTCAACGCTTATAGTATATACAGGTGAAACTGGAAAAATTTGAATTTCGTGCAAAAGTTCCTTTATTTCAGTAATTCAACTTAAAAGGTGAAACTAATATATTATATAGACTCATTACATGCAAAGTGAGATATTTCAAGCCTTTAGTTGTTACAATTTTCATGATTATGGCTTACAGCTTATGAAAACCCACAAATTCAAAATTAGAATATTGTGAAAAGGTTTTCATAGCTGTAAGCCATAATCATCAAAATTATAACAACTAAAGGCTTGAAATCTCACTTTGCATGTAATGAGTCTAAATAATATATTAGTTTCACCTTTTAAGTTGAATTACTGAAATAAATGAATTTTTCGAGTATATATAAACACGCTGTGAATAGAAACCTTTCAAAGTGTAACGAGGGCCTTTGAAAGCAGCGTCTCCTCTTTACTTTTGTCAACCCTACCGATGAATGAGTCTGCATTATTTTTCTATAGCGCTGTATTTCCAAAGGACCTAATCTTTTCCTCTGAACAGGATCTACTGGACCTGATTCCTGGAAGTTATGTGGGCCGAATGTTTCCCAAAGCATCTAATCTTAAAGACTTAGTAGTTCATGCCTACAAGGTAAACAACATTACTTTCTCTTTCACTTGATAAACACTTTATTCTCTCCATCCACTCAAGGACAATTAGATGATAAGTGCAAAAGTTCCCGAACATTTCGAAACACTCACAGTGGGGCTTTCAGTTTGTACCAGTACAGTTTGAGTTCAGCAGGAAAAACAGCGGCCAGAATCTGTTCCGGCATGCTTTTAAAGACTTTGAATGCACAACAATGCATTGTCCTCCAATAAATCCACTGATCCCAGTGAACAGAAGCCTGCTTTATAAACGCTCTCTGGTTACTGGGCCAAAAATGCTGCGAGCTCCAATCAGAGAGCAGCTCAAAGCGGCTATTTTTAGCCTGTCCCTTTCCCCGTCAACCTGCTTATACAAGACCGATCATACACTCTTAAAAAAGCTTTTCTATTGGCATCGATGTTCCATTAAAGGGATAGTTCACTTTGAAATTAATTTTTGGTATGTTTTAGCTACCTCAAGGGCATCTAAGATGTAGGTGTCTTTGTTTCCGCAGTAGTTTCAATTTTGATATTTTTAGGTCAAACCGTTCTTGTCTGTCAGTCATATAATGCAGGTCTATGGTCACCACCTCAAAGAGCATGCACAGAGAAGTCCAAATTAAACATGATTTAATGACTCGTAAATGTAAGTACACATTGATGGCCTAAGACACGAAACGAGCGGTTTGTGTGAGAAAACGAACAGTATTTATATCGTTTTTACCTCTTGTAAACACAGCCAAGTCCAAGTGATCTGAGGGCGCGGGCGCTTCGGTCTGCGCAAGCGCCGGAAGTGATCTCTCGCGCGT
>NW_026607233.1:195000-208315 GCF_029890125.1 Rhinichthys klamathensis goyatoka | reverse complement strand
ATAGAAATGATCGAGGAGAGTCTAGAGCATCAGGTGGACGATCACATGGGCTGTGAGAAAGATACAGAAAATGAGGAGGGATTGTCAAGCGGGATGACTGAACAAAACAAGATGCCAGAGGAAAAACCAAATGCTCAAGCTGAAGTAAAGCTGCGGCCCAAAGACAGACTGAGCCCTCATGATGCAAAGGCAATGGTAAAGTTGTATTATAATAATAATAATAATGTGTCATTTAGAAGATGCCATGGCTTGACAAATGCCGTTTCTTTCCTGTGCTGACGTGTTTGGGGCGGGACTGTTGAAGGGCTCGTCTCTTCTAGTTTTTAAGCTGTGAAATATGCTACCAGATAATGCTAATTCATTTTTTTTTTAGCATATATATTAGTATAAACACTGCTCAAAAGTTAGGGGTCAGTAAGATTTCTTTAATGTTTTTTTCTTAGTCTCTTCTGCTCACCGTGGCTGTATTTATTTGATACAGTAATTTTTCTAAAAATATTTTTGCAATGTAAAATAGTTATTTTCTATGTGAATATACAGTAAAGTGTCATTTATTCCTGTGATCAAAGCTGAATTTTCAGCATTTAAAGTCATCATTGTATACTGTATGCAATCCATTGTACTTTCGTAATCTGACAATCTTATATTATTATTACATTATTATTATAAAAAAAGCTAATAATAATCATTTTAAATATTATTTTTTTACCAGGCCCATATACATTTCATTTTCATTATTATTAATAAAGTTTTTCATATTGTTATTATTAAAAAGTTAATAATCATTTTTGGGAATATTATTATTGTTATTATTATGAACAAACTTAAGGTACATTTAATTAAAAAAATTATTATTATTAAAGTTTTTTTTTATTATGATTTGTTTTTTATATATTTAATGTTATAAAATATAAAATTTATTTTAATAAGGCCAACAAATATTTAATTTTTTGAATTATTATAGTTAAAGTATTTTATATTATTATTGTTATTATTATTATTATGGTGTTGAATAAAGTTAATATTATTTTTTATATATATATATTTATATTTCTTCATATATATATACATATATAATTAAAGCTTTTCATAATTTAAATATTATTATTATTATAAAAAAAGGTGATAATAATTGTACTTTCGTAATCTGACATTTATGGGTGAACAACTATATTCAGTAAAAACATGGATATACATACACACACACACACACACACACACACACACACACACACACACACACACACACACACACACACACACACACACACACACACACATATATATATATGTTCTAACTGAATTTGTTCACCCATAAATGTATAATATATATAATATTGCTTTGCTAAGCAATCTGAAACTAAGCCATATCTGGAATCTTGTGGATGTTTTAGATGTGCTATGATCTGTTGTCCGTGTGCTCAGGTTCACAGGTTATCTCCAGATTTCCCTGACGCTCTGTGTGAGCTGTTGTTCGCGTTACAGGAGGGCCGACGGCTCAACGACCAGCGCTGTTCGTTCCGCCTGGAACACCGTAGAAGATGCTACTCCGAGCCCAGCACTCCTCGCCACAGTCAGAGAGGTGAAGACACACACATTTCAGCATAATAACACACCAACCTCGAGCCCACAGCCAGAGAGGTGAAGACACACACATTTCAGCATAACACACCACAGGGCTTCAGCAGGGCTGTCATGACCAGTGTTGGGGTAACTCATTTCAAGTAACTTGAGTTAAACAATTAGATTACTTTTTTAATTTACAACAAAATATCTAAGTTACTCTTTCAAATAAGTAACGCTAGTTACTTTTTCTGATTTATTGACTGATAGCTCTCCTGTCCCCATGTTGAGAGATATAAAGTGAGGAGGTGTTGGTTGTTTTAGCTCTAGACTAAATGTGAACATGCATTTACTCATCTCACTTGCACGAAAACACAAAATGAATAAAAACAGTAGGGAGAAGGGAGAAAAAAAAGGGAGACAAGACAGGTTTTAATAATGAGACATGAAACGTGGGGTTAATTCTAAGTGAGGGAAGGAGAAGCAAGTGATAAGAAACAGGGTTTACTGTCCTTGCTATGCGAAAAGGGCCGATGTATTTCTGGGAAAGCTTCTTGGATTCGACAGGTTCTTAGTGGCTAACCAAACTCTTTGACCTGTAAGTTAGCCTGGTTTTGGTATCTCTGGGAGGTCCGAAGGAGGGTACGCCTGGCCTTCCTCCAGGTCTACCTACAGAGCTGGGCCGAGGGAACACCAACTTGCGCATCTTCCTCTGGGAATAATGGGGGGTCCGAACTGGCATTCGAAGGGGGATTATCCAGTAGCCGAGGAATGGAGGGTGTTGTGGGCATAATGATATAGGTGGCCGAAGACGTGGGATTACTGGCCGCCATACACTGCAAGGTGGTCTCCAGATCCTGATTAATCCGTTCCGTCTGGCCATTAGACTCTGGATGGAACCCAGGCGATAGGCTGGCTTAGTGTTATCAAAAGAACCGACTTTGGTAGCAAGTCGAAATTTAAAAAATGTGACGCTTTGAGCACTGTTGAGCCTCATAAACACCTCTGATTGGCCATTGTGTTCACAAGCTCATCGGATATGTCTGGGATTGGCAACAATGCTCAATGCACGGGAGCGTTTGAGAGCACACAGAAGTGTTTGAAAGTGTTTTGAAAGCAGGAGCGTTTGAAAGCACAAGCAGGCGTCTATCTTTGCCAGCGGATCGGTTCTGCTTTCAAACGCTCCCGTGTGTATCGGTGTAAGCGCTCGCTGTAGAGCGTCATTGATGTACGTATATTTACAACATGTTTTTGAAGCGCTGATCATTGTAGCCAATCACAGACATATTTGATGAGCGAGTGAGTACAATGGCAATTCTGAGGTGTTTACGATTCCGCTCTACAGCGCTCAAAGCGTCACATTTTTAAAATTTCAGTATCGACTTGGTACCAGCTGGCTGTGGCCCCAATAAGCCAGCAGAAGGTCCCCCAGAACCAGAATTGGGGACCTCGGTCGGAGACAATGTCCAGGGGATTTTCAAATATCCAGAAGACATTGTTCATGAGGAGCTTAGCAGTATCTTTGGCCGAAGGCAGCTTGGGCAGGGGAATAAACAGGGCAGCCTTAGAAAACTGGTCTACAGCCACCAGGATGACTGTGTTGCCCTGGGACAGAGGGAGTCCCGTAACAAAGTCCAGAGAAAGGTGCGATCATGGCCTGCGGGGAACAGGTAAGAGATTGAGCAGTCCCTGGGGTGGCTGTTGTGTAGACATGAAGGTACAAGGGTGTAATTTTCCATCCTCACCCCTCTGTGACAGGATGGCCCCCACCCCCACCTCTGAGGCGTCCACCTCCAACACAAAAGGTCTTTCTGGGTCAGGGATAAGTGCGGAAGTGAAGCAGCGCTTGAGATTCCTCCTCCCTTGGCTAAGGAACTTAATATCACTACCCAACTACTTCCTCAACCCCAGGCAGTCACAGTCTTGGATGGCAGACCTCTGGAACCAGGCAAAGTAACAGAGGCGACTCAGTCCCTGCGTCTTACCATCTTTCAAAACCAGCAGGAGGAGACCTTCTATCTCATTGACTCCCCAGAGTATCCTATTATCCTGGGTCACCCTTGGCTGCGCAGACATAATCCCCAGATCGACTGGTTTCAAGAGTCTGTCGACCTGTCCCCAGTGTTTACCATTGGTTCAAGGCAGTGTTCAGCAAGTCCCGGGCTACCTGCTTTCCACCTCACTTATGACTGTGCTATTGATCTACTCCCTGGTTCCTGCCCTCCCAGGGGCCGGATCTTCTCCTAATCTTCCCCCGAGCGCTCACCTATGGAGACCTACATTAGGGAGTCCTTGGCATCCGGTATCGGTACCTCCCTTGGCTGGGGCGGGCTTCTTTTTTGTAGAGAAGAAAGGCGGGGGTCTTAGGCCTTGTATTGACGTTCTCCGGGACCTGCTCAATCTATTCGTCTTCATATACCTGGACGAAATCCTCATCTTCTCGAGGTCACTGAAGGAGCATGAGGGGCATGTTAGCAGAGTTCTCTAGAGACTCAGAAATTAATTTAATTTTTCCCAGACTCAGTTTCTCGGGTTCATCGTCACTCCTAGCCACCTGGAAATGGACCCTAAGAAGGTAAAGGCAGTCCACAACTGGCCCAAACCTGCAACATTCAAGGAGGTTCAACGTTTCATTGGCTTTGCGAACTTCTATAGGAGGTTCATTAAGAATTTCAGCCTTGTGGTGGCCCCCTTGACGGGGCTTACCAAGGTCAGATCTAGGAAGTTGCCTGCGGCGCTGGAATCGATCATGGCCTGGACCTGATGCTGGTGGCCCTCCCAGGAGAGAGTGGCAGGAACAGCTAGGACAGCGTTAGTGGGAGGAGCTCTAATTTTCCCCATCACAGCCCTCCTGTAGCTGGGCGGGGAGAGGCATTTCTTGAAAGCTCGGGGCAAGTGGAGCAGAAGTGGCCGGAAGCACCGCAGTAGAGGCACCGACGCTCCTTAATGTGACGTGTGTCAACTACTAGACTCTCATCGAAGGCCTAATCGACACGACAGCCATCAGCACTGATCCTCAACAAACCCGTCTCCATCCCGGTGTGATGACTCTGATCTTAAACCAGCTGGAACTGGATAATATTCTGATTGTTCCAAACTAATCTGACTTATAATGCTGCCTGAATCAAAATCATACACTGTTCGTTCGTTGGCCAGAGAAGAACGAAGCGACTGAGCCTGGTTTCTTCCAAGATTTTTTTCTCCATTCTGCCCTGATGGAGTTTTGGTTAATAAATGTGACTTGACATTACCTCTTCTTTGGAGAAAGCCTGGAACAGCCCAACTGCATGTCCTCCGGGGAATCCTGAAGCTGTTCAAAAGCCGGGAAAGCTCTGGAGGAAGGAACACAAGTTGGAGAAACAGACTTGCCTTGGGACTGGGACACCTGGCGGCGAGCCGATCTCCCCTTCCTTAGACGATTGTCCAGGCGGAGGCCCATTGCTATGAGGGACTCGAGATCCTCAGCTGGTTCCCAGGTGGCTAACTCATCTTGAAGGGGCTCAGATAACCCTCCCTGAAAACAAGCTTCCCGATCCCGGATTATCAAACACTCGCTTTAACTCTTCCACCAATGCCGCGTAGGAACCACAACAGGCCTCCTGGGACTGCCACACCGCAGAGGCCCAGGAGAGAGCCTTGTCTGACAGAAGGGTAATAATTTAAGCAATCTTGGAACGGCACGTGGGAAAACTTGAGGGTTGGAGCTCGAAGGTGAGGGAGCACTGGGTGAGGAATCCCTGGCAGGAACTTGGATCTCCAGCGAAGGGCTTGGGAGGTAGTAGTTGGGGCTCCACCACTGGAGAAGGACTGTCGCCAGAAATACTGTATCCACTGTATATATTCTTTATATTCTTTACGTGTTTGTCGTGCTTAATTCTTGCCTTTAACCTTTTTGTACTGAATAAAGGTATTGGCTTTTTGCACAGTTACCTGGATTGGTGGTTCTTTGTACAGCACATAGATTATATGTTTCTCTTTAATGTAAATTTTAAATGTTAGACCCCTGAACCCCTAGACTATCTCAGGGGTCGTAATACACATGTATACCTTTAAAAGGATTTCTGAAGTACTATGGCAGCAAAGAGTTCTGCCCAGAAACTTCCATTTCTGAACATATTTCTCCTGTTTTACAAAATTTGCATTGGCTCCCAGTTAAATTCCGTGTCAATTTTAAAATGCTACTTTTAACTTACAAAGCACTTAACAACTTGGCTCCTTCATATCTTCTAGATCTTGTTCATATAGATACCCCTTCCCGCATTTTAAGATCGGCTTCTGCACTTGCACTTGTTCTTCCACGCACTCGGACGCCTTCTATAGGGTCACAAGCTCTTGGTTATGCGGATCCTCGTTTATGAACTCACTTCCGGTAGAAGTTCGCTAGTTCTAGTTCTAGTCTTTTGGTCTGTGCTGTCTACACCTGGCCACTTCATGCGTTTTCTGTGATCTGATAGCTATCCGATCGTGAAAAGGCCAGGTGTAAATGCCCTCCGAAATGCATTAGAGACAGATTTGAATCCGATCGCTCAAACCACATCAGTCTGATTCCAGATGAAACTGGACAAGTGTAAATGCATCTGGTTGTTGAAACCACATATATAAATTTGACTCCTCATAAAAATGCTAAAAAATAAACGTGTGAGAGCGTGTTATAGGCTATATGTCATGTTATAGACAGATATGATGGCGCTACTGCAACATGCATCACCGCAGATGAGCAGCTGCGTCTATACATCAAGCCAACGTGCAAACTATCGCGAATCAAAGTGAAAGTGAGTCCAGACACACAATCATCTTCATTAAATGTAAAGAAACGCAATGATCTTACCAGTGCTGTTGCCGCTCTCTCTTAGTGCGTCTTTGATTTTGAAATTTTAGCTGATGAAAAATAAAATGCAGCTCGAACTGTTGCTTTCGGTGACGTGCACTCCATTAAATCTGCATATAGCGCGGGAACTGAAGATCAAATTTATATCCGTTTTGCAAAAACACATTTATGGGGCTGTTTACACCTGGCCACTTCATGCTTTTCCTCAGATCGGAATCGGATAGTTATCTGATTTATCAAAACGATTCCATTTACACCTGGTCACAATAGCTACATAAATGTGTTTTTGCAAAACGGATATAAATCCGATCTTCAATTCCCGCTGCAGATTTAATGGAGTGCACGTCACCGAAAGCAACAGATATTGCTGCATTTTATTGATCATCAGCTAATTTCAAAATCAAAGACCGCACTAAGAGAGCGTTAACAGAACTGGTCAGATCATTTCGTTTCTTTACTTTTAATGAAGATGATTGTGTGTTAAGCGTCTGCGACTTACTTTCACTTTGATTCGCGATAGTTTGCACGTTGGCTTGATGAATAGACGCTCAGCTGCTCATCTGAGGTGATGCGTGTTGCAGTAGCGTCGTCATATCTGACTATAACATGACATATATAGCCTATAACACGCTCTCACACGATTATTTTTTTTTTAGGATTTTTGGGAGGAGTAAAATTTACATATGTGGTTTCAACAACCAGATGCATTTACACTTGTCCAGTTTCATCTGGAATGCGGCCCAGACTGATGTGGTTTGAGCGATCGGATTCAAATCCGTCTCGAATGCGTTTCGGAGTCTTTTCACGATCGGATAGCTATCAGATCACAGAAAACGCATGAAGTGGCCAGGTGTAAACAGCCCCTTGGTTTTATTGTTTAATGTGATTACTTTATGGATTTTGTAAGGTGTCCTTGAGTGCCATGAAAGGCGCCTATAAATTAAATGTATTATTTGCTCAGCACTACAAGGGCAAATATAACAAGCTATAGGCCTAATACATGATCTGGGGGTATTTTTAAAAGTAGCTTTCCCCAACCCTGCTCATGCCTGTCTCTCTCTGCACACAGTGGTGTTCTCCTCCATGACGTCCCTGCAGAAGGAGGAGTTCTTCGACCTGCTGGCGACCTCTCAGGGCCGTCGCCTGGACGAGCAGCGAGCCGAGCTCCTGGAGGCCCCCCCGCCCGTCCTGACCACCGTCGAAATCCTGGAGGCCCCCCCGCCCGTCCTGACCACTGCCAAACTGAGGAAGAGCAGCTGCAAGGTCACAGAGGTCACCCGAAAGCTTCCCACGCAAACACCCAAAGAGGACTTATACAACATGATCGTCAACTCGCAAGTGAGCGCTTCCGGGATATCCGAGTCACAAACACTGGGAGATATGCGTATGGGTCACTTAACACACGGGTTATCAAACTTTTTGGTGACAAAAATATGATTTGTATATATTCATGTAGAAAGACACATCTACACAAGTGAGAGAAAATAGTTAACATGATTTTGAAAACATGTTTCCAGTTTTTTTTTTTTTTACTATATGCAAATTTGTTTTTATTAAGCAGATTAATACAATTGTTTTTTATTATTAAGAGGTTAATAATAATAATTTAAACATTTTACTTTAACCAGGCACACATTTATTTTTTAATTGATAATTATTAAAGTTTTTATATTATTATAATTATTTAATAATAATAATAACTTTTTTTTTACCAGGCATATATATATATTTATTTATTTATTATAATTTAACTTTTTTATATTATTATTATGGTGATGAAAAACTTTAATAATAATAGCTTTTCAGTGTAGATCATTCATAAAACTATTCTTATGGAAATTGTCGTGTTACATTCAGTGGAATAATTTACAGAAGAATGAGCCTCGTTCATAAAACATGAGCAGAGTGAATTTCTGTCCTAAATTTGGTCTAAACGCTCTCAAAACCACACACACACACACACACTATATATATATATATATATATAGTTTTTCATAATTTAATTTATAAAATGATTATTATGATGATTATTATTAATAATTGTATTATGACAAAAACTGATCATAATACAAATATTATATATATATATATATATATATATATATATATATATATATACAAAATTATATAAATTATTATCAAAGTTTTTCATAATTTAAATATTATTATTATTATTATTCAAAAAAGAATAATAATTTGATGAATATTGTGTTCTCGGCTGCAGGCCCAGTTAATTATTTTAACCAGGCACACATTTATTTTTTAATTGATATTTATTAAAGTTTTTATATTATTATTATTATCTAATAATAATAATTACCTTTTTTTAACAGGCCCATATATATATATATTTATTATTATTTAACTTTTTTATATTATTATTATGCTGATGAAAAACTTTAATAATACTAATTTATTATATATATATATATATATAGTTTTTCATAATTTAATTTATTAAATTAAATTATTTAATTAATTATTATGATTATTATTAATAATGATATTATGAAAAAACTGATCATAATAAAATATTATGAATTGTAAATGCAAATAAATTATATATCAAAGATAGGCTATAAATACAAATTCATTTCAGAAACATGCCACTACAGTAAATGAATTTGATTGGTTTAAAATATATATTTATAAAAAAAAGTCCTTTAATGTGGACTGTAAATGAATAAGGTGAATAACTTTTATTATAATATAAAGGTTCTGTATGTACAGTATACACACTTAGGCCTACATATATATATATATATATATATATATATATACACACACACACAAAATGATATAAATTATTATCAAAGTTTTTTAAATAATTTTATTTATATATATATATATATATATATATATATATACACACACACACACACACAAAATGATATAAATTATTATCAAAGTTTTTCATAATTTAAATATTATTATTATTATTAAACAGTGAATAATATGCTGAATCTTGTGTCCGGCTGCAGGCCCAGGGGCGTCTGGAGGAGCAGCGCAGCTCGGCCCCGGGGCCCATGGACGATGAGGATTTCTTCTCTCTGTTGCTGAAGGTCCAGGGAGGACGGATGGAGGAACAGAGAACAGACTTCAAACCCGCGCATTAATACATCAAGCTTTACTGTGTGTGTGTGTGTGTGTGTGTGTGTGTGTGTGTGCGTGTGTGAGTTCATGATGCCAGACTCTTTCCTGTCCACATATGAATAACTATAAAGATCAGACTACCGATATAAGAATACTTGCACTACTTTTCAACATTGCTACATTTATTGCGCTTGAATGAATTCACAGCTTTATAGGGATGATGAATATTTCTGCTTTACATGTTCAGGGTCATTTGAAGGATCTTTGCCTCTTTCTGTTATGTACATGCTACAGTATTGAAATGAAAATAAATGTTTTGAGTGTTAATTATAATGTTTACTGTTTTTATATAACACGTGAACATAAAAGCAACCTTAAACAATTTGTTTCAGTGAGAATCTCCACAGTGCAACTTCCCTGATTGAGCCACTAGGAGGCGACAGAGACTGAGCCTGTTCATCTCACTAGAGAAGGCCAGTGAGTGTATATATACTGTAATATACTATAATCACTGGTGGCGTAGCCACGGGTGTGCCAGGGTGTGCCGGTGCCACCCACAGTGGCAGCTGGCACACCTAAAAATAGTCCAGAATAATTTTTTAAGTCTTGATAAAACAATAAAAATCTAAACTTGACCTATTGTTATTTACTTACAATTTGTTAATTTAAAATGAATTAAATGTTTTAATTATTATCGTAGAAAAAAATCTGCCGACATTTGGACTGCCAACCAATCCGCAAACAGCCCCTGACTGTCATACGGTAACACGGTTGCGCTGTTGAGGCTCGTGTCTCATGAGAAATGGAAACAAATGAGCCCAGATCACACAAAAAAAAACTAAATGAACATACACAGCGGTAGAAATTCATGTGGAGTTCTTATATTTATAACATATGATATGATACAGTTAAGCAACATCACACAACGAGTGCAATACCATCACGATTGAAAATGTGCCACTGATTTCATATGACAGTTTAATAAACAAATTAATACTTACATTTTAGACACAATATATTGACTGTTTTTTGTTGTATTTGAGCAGCGAAAATAGTTCCAAACAAAATCACAGCAGAACCACAGCGCATCTCACCAGAACCGCATTACTGAATCTGAATCATGATTCAGCGTTTTGAATGAATCGGTTGAATAAATGGTTCAACGACTCACAGTAAGACGGCGATCTGCCGCCACCTATTGGTGGTTTCGTTTTGGTTTAGTTTTGTGTTTAAAAGTATCATTCTTTCCAATATTTCATATTTGTATATTCAAAAAAAACATTTAAAACAATCTCATAACATTATTTAATGCCATTGTAATTTTTCACTGTAAATTATTTAATTTGATTGGTAGCAGCCAGTGTCTTATTATTTTAATTTAATTTATTGATCAAATTTTAAAATTTTAAATGAAAGATGAAGCATATATTTGAAATGATTAAGGAAAAATGCGCTTTATAAAGGTTAAAATATCATAAATATGCAGATTTAAATATGTCAAAGTTGACTGAAGACTGATGAGAATATTGCTTTATTATTGCATTTTTTTCTGGACAAGTAATTTTTTGACCGATTTACTTGTTCGAAAGACAAGTACATGAAGAGGCTTTATGTCGAGCCCTGAGTTATATTTTATATAGTATTATGTTTATGTGGCGCTGAGTAGCCTATAGTTTTACACATCAACCCAGTCTATTCTGTAAAGTTAGAGATAGGCAGAGTCTGGGTTTATTGCACATTAATCTGACAATAAATGTGGCACACCCAGTTTTTCTTATGCACACCCAGAGACTCTTTTCTGGCTACCCTAGTGTACTATATATATATATCAATTATATACGAGTGTGATCTGTAGAATGAACAGGTTTAAGATGACTTATACTGCATTCAAACTACACCAAAGCAATATCATGCTGACGTGAATCTGCAATAAATCAGCCGCTTCAAATGTCAAAATATGTTATAAAATGTACTTCAAAGGCCAAAATAATAAATTTACAATCTTAGAATATATTTTGGACTATAGGTACTTATGTAAATATATATTAGCATCCGTATTTTGGGGGATTTTTTTTTTTGTATATTTTGAAATATATTCAAAAATATATAAAGAAATTGACCTGTGGGCCTTTTCACTGAGAAATATTATGTTTTATTTTAGTTTATGATCAGTAATGGTTTATAATTATACAATAAGGTGGGCCTAAAAAGTATTTGAATGCTTAATTCAATTCAATCCAACTGAATTATACTTAAATGTTGTAATGTTATTGCACTAGAAATGAAAATATTTTAAAGAAAGCACATTTTTCAAGCAAAACATTTCAAGTTTGTTGTTTTTATTTTAGTTTTATTAATATTTTAAACAAGCCATTATTTTTATATTTGTAGTTGTCATGTTCGATAGTTTAATTTTTATACATTTTGTTATGTGCTTTTGTCAGTGTTTTTGTTTAAAAGAAATACCATTTAGGTTTCCTTTTTTATTATTTATTTATGTCCAGTTAATAATGTCAAAATTAATCTTATTTAATTTTATTGCCAATACAATATTTCTAATTTTCATTTAGTTTAAGTTTGTCAACTAACGTTCATATTCTATTTTATTTCAGCTTTATTTCAATTGACAGAAATATTTTTAGTTAAAACTGCAGTCCATAACTTTTTTGTGTTCAAAATGTCCAAAAATTATATAATGAGCAAGGATGTCATAAATCCATTTTCCAAACCGTGTTTTTGTCTTATCCTGAATCACTATGATACGCCTATAATAAGTGTTTATATTCGGACTATTTTAGACTGGTTTGTGCGTAACTCGTCATAGACATAAACAGAAAGAAGTAGTTCCAGCTACAATGTTCTTCCGCAAGATGCATGCAGTTCTGTTAACTAACCGCTAGAGCGCCAAATGTTAGGGACTGCAGCTTTAATTTTAATAATCAATCAACCAATTAATCATCCAATGAATCAATCAATCAATCATTAATCAGTCAATCCATCCATCCATCCATCAATGTCAGTGAAGCGACGCAACTGACTGGAAGGTCACATGACAATGACAACATGGTGAATATAGTGCGTCCAGATTACAACACACTCACACTATGAAGAGTTTGTGAGTTTGACCAACACGAGGAAAGGTCAGGCCTCTTATGTTCACGTGTTCTACTGTAATTTTGTGATAACAACACGTGATGTCAAAGCTGTTCACTTCCGTGGACTGGAAATTAAGGCCTATGCTTTTCTATTGCAACTTCCTCAACAAATCCATCCGCAGGTCAGGTGGTGCGAGTGGAGCTCTCAGACAGTTCCGGTAATTACACGACACGTGTGTTTTACTAAGATGGGAACAAGTTGGAATGTAATTATGGTAATAATTCTAATGAGTTCAAACTCCAGGACGTGATTGTGAAGGTCACGTGATGTTCAGAGTCACTGAGGGAGAAACACTCTCATGTTTCCAGCGCTGCTCGTGTATATTATATAAATTATTAATAAAATATATGAATTATTATGAATATATATATTAATAATAATAAAAATATGTCCTTTAATGTGGACTGTAAATAAATAAGGTGAATAACTTTTATTATATAAAGGTTCTGTATGTACAGTACACACACACACACACACATATATATATATATATGTGTGTGTGTGTGTGTGTGTGTGTGCATATATATTTAATATAGCTACTGTAATATTATCCCCAGAAATTGAGAACTAAAAATGATGATTAATTGCTACTAATTACAGAAAAATGTGTGATTAATTAGTTAATTTAGTAATTGATTGACAGCGTTTATACTGTACATATATAATTTTAGGCCT
>NW_026607233.1:167500-187500 GCF_029890125.1 Rhinichthys klamathensis goyatoka | reverse complement strand
GTCATTGGCGGAGCAGTCGGTCAATCCCACCTTTCCAGTAAATACGACTTGTGATTGGACTGTACGTCAGCAGACAGGTCGACTCCAAAATCATATATAAAGTGCCTTGCAAAAGTATTCACACCTTAGTTAAAAAAAATTTTTTATCATACCCAAAAAGAACAAGGCTGTGAAGTAGAGTTAAGTGTAGCTATATGCAATTTAATGAAAAATGTCATTATTTTTTATTTTGAATAAATTTGCAGTTATAACAAATCTGTGTTTTCTTTGTCAGAGTATGGAGTGACTGCGAAAAATGTCATAAACAGTTCAACATGAGGCAAAGAAAAAAAATGAAGGGTTATGTGCACGTGTTCATAAAGTAAATCTATCCTCCACATGGCAACAGTGATTATCACATATCAGTAATATATGTAGATATTATTCTGCGATATTTGCTGATTGTGGTGTCTGGTTATTATCGTCTCTGTGTAAATCTGCTGTATTAAAAGCATCTCTACAAGGATAATCTCCTGCCGGTTATTTACACGTCTCTGAACTGATCACAGGGAGATTTATGGAAATATAGATGCTGATTTATTGCAGATTGAGCATGAATGCTCGAGGTATTTGCGTTGGTCGAGTCTGATAATCCATCGCTGTGAATGACAAACATATTCAGTTTCTGAATGGCCAGCATTCATTTATATATCTGCATATATTGTACATGTTTATTATCTTTTTAATAAATGCAACAAGTGGTCTTTAGGCCTATACATGTATATGTATGTGTGTGTGTGTGTGTGTTTATATATATATATATATATATATATATATATACATTTCTGAGTACAATAATTTTTTGTTGTTGAAAAAAATCAAATATACCGTATGTTGCAAACAGCAGTGCTTAATATATTTTACTTAATTAAAAAATAGTAAATATTTAGTCAAATATTTTTGATTTAAACCTTGCCGAATGCCAAAATATTTTTTAAATCAAATTATTATCATATTATTACAACATTTTTATTAATATAACTGTATATACTGTACATGTTTAAAAATAGATTCCTTTTTATTATTTTATTATATTGGTCATTTTCAAAAATATTAGTCAAAATTAACAATTATATTTCAAAATGTCGACTATATCAATGTGTATTTCATTTAAATGTCATAACATGAATTAATTAATTAATTAGCATTTTATTGATCTTGCTCTAATTTACCCTAATTTATATACACACAGACACAGACACAGACACAGACACACACACACACATATATATATATATATATATATATATATATATATATATATATATATATATATATATATATATATATATATATATATATATATAATAAAATATGTGAAAACAGTGTGTTGGACATTTTGTGCTGTAAATATGACAAAATTACAAAATTGCATGGATCGCGTCACGGATCCGACAGATTTCCAGGTGCATCTTGAAGCGGATGTTTATGCGAGTCTTTGAGCATCTAGTGGTTTACAGGAGAATATAAATCAAAGGCGTTGTTTATCCCGGCGCGCCTTTAGCCCCTAATCCTTTAACAAACAATAATTAAGCATCAAAGAACAGGCATAATTAATAACTTCCACGTCAGTATCCAGTGGAGCAACACTAATGCAATGCAACACCCCTCAGGAACTGAAGAGCCCGATCTGAGTCTGAGGATCTGCAGCGAGAAGAAGAAGAAGATTTCACTTTCCCAAGCTGTCAAAGCGTTTGCTTTTCTCTGTGATTCGCTCAAGCACGGCAGAAAGAGAATCAAGCGATGACAGAAGTATTTAAAGGTACACTAAACTAGTTTACAAAATCTATATCCATCTTACAAACTGTTTTTGTCTATATAAAAAGTGTTTATATTCGGTGTTTATATATTCGCGGTGCTTTATGTGAGTGGGCGGAGTTATAGAGATCTTTTGACTCTGATTGGTGGTCTCTCTGTATACTGCATCATGGGTAATGTAGTTTTTCACATGTTGTTAACTGTTATTGTCACAGCTTTGATTGTGGTGTCCAAATTTTGTTCCTCTCTCTATCCTTTTTTCTACATTGACACTGTTACTATTTACCTATTGCATTTTTTTATTTTTTATTTTTATGTGCCATTGTTAAAATTAACATCATCTAAGGCAGTTTGTTCCGGGTTATTTGGGGAGGGACTGAAAATGTAAAAAATGCAATATCTGTACAAACAATAGAATTTATCTTTGGAATAAAAATAAAGAGAGAGATAAAAAAAAGTAGTTTTTCACCACAAAAACATGATCTTTTTTTTAAAAACTAAACTGAAATAGTACGTCTCCACCAATAATGCATAATGCTCCACCAAACAATATGATACGATAATTCACACTTAATATAAACAAAACACACACACAAATGTATCAAATATCATTTATTTCTTTTTTATAAAAGCATTTTTTTACATCTTAAAAAATCTGAATTTTCATTGTATTGTCTGTAAAGCTGTAAAATAAAGGAATCCAAGGATGAAGCAAAGAATCAAAATGGAGTTACAATGAATCCTCGTGTGTGCTAAACACACATATGAACACGAGGCCGAGTGAAAGGTGTGTGTTTCAGGCAGGAATGAGGAATGTGAGTGTGTATCCATCAGAGAAACTCCAGTGTTAGACAAGGAAAACTCAGAGAGACGAGGATCAGTGCTGTCGAGGAGATTGTGCTGTTGAAGGCTAACAAAATAACGCGAGAAGTGTCTTGAGAAAAGGCACGTTCGTTTGTAGACGACAAAAAGAAACGCGTGATTGAATCCTGATACATCCTCGCAATACCGTTTTCTTATTCAGAGAACCAGTTTCCAGAGTTTCCACTCGATTCATTCAAGTTCAATTCTACATCAATATGGCACCTGTGAACAACCAACACTTCCAAATAATGCGGATTTTTTCATAATGCGTGAATGGTTTTAGACATATTCTGCTCTGCATTTTCACATGTACATGTTTCCACACTCTTGAGCATGATGATCGCCATGCACATATACAGCTGAGGTCAGAATTATTATGAGCAAAAAAAAAATATGCATTGTTTATCCTTTTGATCTTTCATTACATTTTTTTTTTTTACAAAAATGTAACCTTTTATTAAAGTAAAAAAAAAAAAGACAATGTAGGGGGAAATCACTTATAAAATAAAGAATTTTCTCTAATATTGGCCACAATTATTGGCACCCCTAGAAATTCTTATGAATAAAATATCTATGTTTATGTTATGTTATCATATTTAAAAAATCTTAGCACGCCAGGCCAAATTCCCTTAATCGTTCATCACAACGAGTAAAACCACATAATATAGTTCAAAAGATGGTTGAGCTTCACAAAATAGAAAGTGTCTGTAAGAAAATATCTAAAGCATTGAAAATCCCCCTTTCCCATCAGGCCGATCATTAACTCTTTCCCCGCCAGAGTTTTTTGATCATTCGCACAAAATTTTCATATCCCCCCAAATATTTTGTTATACAGGTGAAACTCGAAAAATTAGAATATGGTGCAAAAGTTCATTAATTTCAGTTATTCAACTTAAAAGGTGAAACTAATGGCGCTTTTCCATTACCAGTACCAGCTCGACTCGACTCGACTCGCCTTGGCTCGCTTTTCGCTCCGTTTTCCATTGCAGAAAGTACCGCCACAAATAGTACCCGGTCGTCATAGCGACGCATTTCGTTCCTCGTTACCCCATCAAGCTCTCGCTGGATCCTCTCTTCGGCAACCAAACAAAGGAATGTCTGCACCTCCTCGTTTGACCACGGCGTATTCTTCCGAGTTGCCAAGTTGCCATAATAATAGTAGTAAGTTTAGGAACTATCTCTGGCCAAACTATTTAAAAATGGCGGGGTTACTCTGGATACTCCATCTGGCGCGTGCAATGATGACGCAGATTCTCTGTGACCAATCAGCAGTCGGCATTGTTTTCACGTCACATTTTAGTATCGGCTTAGCTCGCCTCAGCTCGCTTAGAACCTCGCCGGAGGTGGTACGAAAAAAAGTACCCGAAAGCAGGTACAGGTACAACTTTTACACAGTGGAAAACCAAACAAAGGCGAGTCGAGTCGAGCCGAGCCGAGCCGAGGCGAGCTGGTACTGTGTAGTGGAAAAGCGCCAATATATATTATATAGACTCATAATATAAAGCTTATGAAAACCTTTTCACAATATTCTAATTTTGAATTTGGGGTTTTCATAAGCTGTAAGCCATAATTATCAAAATTATAACAAATAAAGGCTTGAAATATCTCACTTTGCATGTAATGAGTCTATATAATATATTAGTTTCACCTTTTAAGTTGAATTACTGAAATAAATGAACTTTTGCACGATATTCTAATTTTTCGAGTTTCACCTGTATGAATATCTGAACATGCACTCAAAAGAAATAACAAAAAAAATATATATATATTCTAGCTTAATGCTAGATTTCATTTAATTTTGAACAAAAAGCTGAGACTACAACATGCATAAGCAATGCTTTTATCACTTATTTCTGCTTCTTTTTTGCATGCGTTTTGATCCAGTGACTCTGTACTCTCAACCCTACCGTACAGCAGTGTAAACACATGTAAAGCAGGGACAGAGTTAACGACTTTTGTCCATTTACTTGAACAATAGAAGATGAGGAGTGTTTGAATGAGGAAACCTGTCAGGAAACAACCATAAAATGTAATTTTGCCTCCATTTTCAATTGTTTTGCTTCAAAGAAAGGTTAGATTTTTTTACTTTTTCATCAAAAGGATAAACAACGCAGATTTATTTTCCACAGCCTGGTTTGCTCATATTTTCCTAATAATTCTGACCTCAAGCAAACTCATTACCAGCTCACAGATTTCTATCATCTCATGGTCCATCCCATCATCCCCAATGTTTAACATTTAGCTGTTGTCTCCGATAGGGAGAATGTTCTTACAAAAGTACTTTTTTGTAATTGTAGGGACATTAAGTCAGGGTAGACGCCATATTTAATTTCAAGGACGAAGATCGTTCAGTGCAGTCATGTCATTTTTATTGCCTTGTTTGCATTCACAAAGCATTAAATATGTCATCTATCCTGACTGAAGTGAATGATTTTGTGGCTTTTGCCTCAGTCTCCTCTGGGATAACCAGCTCCATCCATTCAATCCGAGAAGAACGCGAGCGATAAAGAGTTAATATCTCTTTCTTAACAGAAAATCAATGGAAGACGTCCTCAAAACTCGACCTGACGCTCTGAACGGATGTCCTAATCAAGCATTATCAGTTGTTTCATCGATTTGCTCGCTTTTTTCTTCCGTCTACAACATTGAGAGTAAATGCAAACACTAGTGTTAAATATCACTTTAAAATTACGTCGACTCGAGTCATTGAGTGTGTGATTCTAGAAATACATACTAGCCACGTAAACACTGAAACAACACTGGGTGTCTCGTGACTGACAACATCCGTCATGTTTGGGGTTTTAAAGAAAGCAAACAATGTGTTAACGTTCAGAGATTTCCGCGTAAACCGATTTAGGGGGTTTTTAGTCACTGCAAAAGTGATGTCACTGCATTAACTACTAGTTACTAGTTAGATTGATTCGTAAAAGCGGTTGTCTGAACTGAGATGTAACATGCATGTCACTTTCAAATAAACAAATTCAGAACAAGATCAAGCGGTCAGAAGTGGAGTGACATCTGAATTAGCTGCAGTGTGAACATGGCCGCTGATATGGCATTACGCTATAAGACCGAGAACGAGTTGTTTGTGCCGGTGGATTTAACACCGTGTCCTGAGCAGACGTGATGCGGCTGGAACAACAACATACAATCTGATAATGATAATCTCAGGTGCTGGTTATGTGCTTTATTTAATGTTAAATTAAGTTAATATGAGTTTGAATATCATTTTGCGTGAGTTTTGTAGCCGTACTAAAAACGACAATTGATAATTCACCTCAGATCTTGAAGGGAACTGTGAGCAAACAAGTGTATTCTATGACAAAGTTTTCAAAGTGTCAGTCACTCCGTATGTTTTTAAATGTTTTAATGGTGTAATAATTATGAATTTGATTATGTACTAGTTCATTTGGTTGTGAGTGCAGTGCGCTTGCAGAGAGACTCCGCCCACACTCTCTTCTGATTGGCTGTGATTTGTGATTGATTTGGTTGTGAGTGCAGTGCACTTGCAGAGAGACTCCGCCCACACTCTCTTCTGATTGGCTGTGATTTGTAATTGATTTGGTTGTGAGTAGAGACTCCGCCCACACACTCTTCTGATTGGCTGTGATTTGTGATTGATTTGGTTGTGAGTAGAGAGACTCCGCCCACACTCTCTTCTGATTGGCTGTGATTTGTAATTGATTTGGTTGTGAGTAGAGAGACTCCGCCCACACTCTCTTCTGATTGGCTGTGATTTGTAATTGATTTGGTTGTGAGTAGAGAGACTCCACCCACACACTCTTCTGATTGGCTGTGATTTGTAATTGATTTGGTTGTGAGTAGAGAGACTCCGCCCACACACTCTTCTGATTGGCTGTGACTTGTGATTGATTTGGTTGTGAGTAGAGAGACTCCACCCACACTCTCTTCTGATTGGCTGTGATTTGTGATTGATTTGGTTGTGAGTAGAGAGACTCCGCCCACACACTCTTCTGATTGGCTGTGATTTGTAATTGATTTGGTTGTGAGTAGAGAGACTCCGCCCACACTCTCTTCTGATTGGCTGTGATTTGTAATTGATTTGGTTGTGAGTAGAGAGACTCCGCCCACACTCTCTTCTGATTGGCTGTGATTTGTAATTGATTTGGTTGTGAGTAGAGAGACTCCGCCCACACTCTCTTCTGATTGGCTGTGATTTGTAATTGATTTGGTTGTGAGTAGAGAGACTCCGCCCACACACTCTTCTGATTGGCTGTGATTTGTGATTGATTTGGTTGTGAGTAGAGAGACTCCGCCCACACTCTCTTCTGATTGGCTGTGATTTGTGATTGATTTGGTTGTGAGTAGAGAGACTCCACCCACACTCTCTTCTGATTGGCTGTGATTTGTAATTGTATGGTTGTGAGTAGAGAGACTCTGCCCACACTCTCTTCTGATTGGCTGTGATTTGTAATTGATTTGGTTGTGAGTAGAGAGACTCCGCCCACACTCTCTTCTGATTGGCTGTGATTTGTAATTGATTTGGTTGTGAGTAGAGAGACTCCGGCCACACTCTCTTCTGATTGGCTGTGATTTGTAATTGATTTGGTTGTGAGTAGAGAGACTCCACCCACACTCTCTTCTGATTGGCTGTGATTTGTGATTGATTTGGTTGTGAGTAGAGAGACTCCGCCCACACACTCTTCTGATTGGCTGTGATTTGTAATTGATTTGGTTGTGAGTAGAGAGACTCCGCCCACACTCTCTTCTGATTGGCTGTGATTTGTAATTGATTTGGTTGTGAGTAGAGAGACTCCGCCCACACTCTCTTCTGATTGGCTGTGATTTGTAATTGATTTGGTTGTGAGTAGAGAGACTCCACCCACACACTCTTCTGATTGGCTGTGATTTGTAATTGATTTGGTTGTGAGTAGAGAGACTCCGCCCACACACTCTTCTGATTGGCTGTGACTTGTGATTGATTTGGTTGTGAGTAGAGAGACTCCACCCACACTCTCTTCTGATTGGCTGTGATTTGTGATTGATTTGGTTGTGAGTAGAGAGACTCCGCCCACACACTCTTCTGATTGGCTGTGATTTGTAATTGATTTGGTTGTGAGTAGAGAGACTCCGCCCACACTCTCTTCTGATTGGGTGTGATTTGTAATTGATTTGGTTGTGAGTAGAGAGACTCCGCCCACACTCTCTTCTGATTGGCTGTGATTTGTAATTGATTTGGTTGTGAGTAGAGAGACTCCGCCCACACTCTCTTCTGATTGGCTGTGATTTGTAATTGATTTGGTTGTGAGTAGAGAGACTCCGCCCACACACTCTTCTGATTGGCTGTGATTTGTGATTGATTTGGTTGTGAGTAGAGAGACTCCGCCCACACTCTCTTCTGATTGGCTGTGATTTGTGATTGATTTGGTTGTGAGTAGAGAGACTCCACCCACACTCTCTTCTGATTGGCTGTGATTTGTAATTGTATGGTTGTGAGTAGAGAGACTCTGCCCACACTCTCTTCTGATTGGCTGTGATTTGTAATTGATTTGGTTGTGAGTAGAGAGACTCCGCCCACACTCTCTTCTGATTGGCTGTGATTTGTAATTGATTTGGTTGTGAGTAGAGAGACTCCGGCCACACTCTCTTCTGATTGGCTGTGATTTGTAATTGATTTGGTTGTGAGTAGAGAGACTCCGCCCACACACTCTTCTGATTGGCTGTGATTTGTAATTGATTTGGTTGTGAGTAGAGAGACTCCGCCCACACTCTCTTCTGATTGGCTGTGATTTGTAATTGATTTGGTTGTGAGTAGAGAGACTCCGCCCACACACTCTTCTGATTGGCTGTGATTTGTGATTGATTTTGTTGTGAGTAGAGAGACTCCGCCCACACTCTCTTCTGATTGACTTTTTGAGTTTTTTTTTTTTGTCTAGTGTGGACAGACAAATTGCTTGTCTCTGAAATGTTATCGCATCGCGTCTGATTAGGACATGGTGTTAATCTTCAAAACAATAGTACAATTATGTCCGTTTGAAAAAAATACACAAAAAGGCTTGTACAGAAAGAAAAAAACGAAACCTTTGGGCCAATAAGTGGAACACCTAAACTGAATCCAAACATAAGCAGCATGAACAAGGTGTTTATGCATTCATACAAAACCCCTTCGGACTCCCAGATATGGTCCATCTGAAAGTTCAGGCACTGTGACGTTGTGTGCGGGTTTCCGCACACGCTCGACTTCCCCACGGGACGTCATCCTGCGTTTACAAGAGGGGCGTAACGCTTGCCGGAGAAGCGGAAGGTGAACTGAATAAATATACAGGCGACCTCAGCAAAACCCACATCTGACATGATCCAGAGTAAACCCATGTGCAATAGCGGATCTGTGTGTGTGTGTGTGTGTGTGGCGAGGTTGCCATGGTCACCGCTGTCATTGGCAAAGCATTACAAGAGGGGGTGTGGAAGACAGAAAGCTTTGTGTCTTTGTGTTGTGTGAAACTCATCCGAATGCCAAATAACGTCCATGCGGTCTCCGATTGAGCTTTTTGATTCCATATATTTGTAGTTAGAGACGAATCTTCTTCGAACACAACACTCCCCCCCTCCGTCTCCATGCGCTCCCTCCCGGAGGGTTTCCGTGCCCCCGGCGATCAGGTTTATCAGGATACTGAGGCGTTTCCCATCACGGGGAAGGCGTTTCTCGGATTTGTCAGAGTCGCTCGATGTCTCTGTACTTCTTGCGCAGAATCGATACCTGGTCCTTGAACAGAACGGGATCCAGTCTCATCTGCGAATGGACCAGGGGCATCGTGCCAAACCAGCTGGCAAATTTGTTCATGCACGTCTGCCGCTGGGCAAAGTGGTCCGGGTCGGCCCAACGAGACGCCCGGGACGTCTGAGGAGGAGAGAGAGTCGGTTAGCTGCTTTCTCAATGTAAACGGATGTCTTTAACCCTCTATGGTGCGGTGTTGCCTCCAGGTATATTTTTATTAAAATGAGACACCCATTTATTGGTCAAACATATCTCAGGGGAGAAGAACTCAAATACAAATCAATGAAAGTACAAAAAAGAGGTCACATGGCGTCATATTTTCCCTAATGAAAAGTCCATTTGCGTCCAGTTAATCCTTAAAGACCTATACGGCTGCCGGCGGCAAAGAATAACTGTTGTTCTTAAATGTTTAAGAACTTTTGAACCGTTACTCCAATCCGTATACTTTAAAAAGTCCCATAAAGAGGAGATTCACGGCTTTTCTGTGATATCGGGTTATTCCCGTTTGGACATTCAGAAGCTCCGTAGTGAATGTGATTGCGTCATCAAGTTTTGATCAGCATTGATTCGTCAAAGAAACCCGTGCGGTTTGTTCCTCTGAGCCAATCATGAATGATTGTTGATGCTTAGTGCTTCAGTGTTCTATTACAATCATTCTATTTATTTTACTTCCTGAACTTTTTTGGACACATCTAAATTGTCAGTAAATAAAAATATCAGCTTTTCACTGAAAATCGCCTATAATAATGTTGTAATAAATGGCTATAACTTGCTTAGGGATTGTTACATGTAGTCAAAATTACATCTGGAAATGTAGAATATCCAAGTACAGCTTTCTAAAGGAAAAAAAACAAACTTCAGGAGGATTTGTTTGAGTTGAGTAAAAAAAAAAATCACTGAAAATATGCTGCCGTTTTTCTTAAATCTTGTAAATTCATCCATTCTAAGACAAAATAAATCTAAAATTGGATTATTTAAATGAGATAGATTGAAACTTCAAGTTCTCCTGTTTAAAATGATATATGGCACTTGATGCTGACTGCTATAATGGGTTAGAAAAACAAAAAGAACAGGCGGTGCAGGTGCTCCAAAAATGGTCTAGGTCTTTAAGGGTTAATCACCCACAAAAAATATGAGTCACTGGTAAGTAAAGAAGTATTTTCAAGAACTTTACATTATATACCTGTACGTCTATTGCAGCATCTCACGCATGACGGAGCTAGGGATGTGCGATAATGATGAAAAATTATATTGATAATGATAATTAGATGATATTTTGCTGAGTGTGTTGGTGCCTTGTCAGGTTTAGGACTGTCGTGGACATGACTACTAAAGTCTTTAATATTCTTCATATTCTGTGTGATGGTCAGTTCACAGAAGTGACAGAAATCATCTTTTTTCCCAAAAAGTTTAAATGGATTTGGACCTTTTATGGGCATTTTTACCTTTATAAAGCCAATTTTTATGTATGCAATTAATTCTAATTATTCAATTACAATAATAAGACACAATAGGGCTGTTTACTAATCACTTGAAATCAGTGCATCTGAAGTGGCGTTTCGATGCGTTTACACAGACCGTTTAATGCACATCAGAGGGACGTGAATGTGTTTAACCAGCAGTTACAAATGCAGAAATAATATTTAGATTTTTTTTTTTAAACATAAAACGTTGAGTATTGATATTTTGAAATGATTTAAAAAGTGAAAAAATACTTTAATTGTGAAATGTCAGTGTTAATGAGCGAGTCGTTGAGTTTCAACCGATTCTGATTCATTCAGGAACGAAGCATTTGACTCTCTTAATGAGTGAGTCATTGAATCATTCATTCAACTGATTCATTCATTCAGGAATGAATCACCTCCGTGTGTTCAGAGACACAAAACAGTCCTATGTCTTTGTTTGGAACGATTTCCGTTGGCGAAATAGAGCAAAAACAGGCAATATTGTGTCTGAGGTTAGACTAATAACCCTATTAACTTCTTGTTTATTGAAATGTTTGTAATCATTTGTAATCATGCTTATATTTAGAGAAAAAAAACGTATGATATTGATTAACAATATTAAATGATATAAATATAATAGACACACAGAGGTATTTTTGCCCCTTATCTTGAATATTGAGGGCATTATAAATGCATTTTAATAGTCTAATGCTCAAGCGCACTAGTGTAACCTACTAGACTACATCACGTAGTGTGTGTGTGCACTCTCTAGATGGGTTTCTGTGAAGTGAGAGACATCTATGTATAAATTACAGGAACGTCTGTGTGTGTGTGTGTCTGTAATTCGCATATCTTTCGAATTGTTAGTTTCAAACTTGACGGGTGTCTTGCTACGGGCGCGAGTAAGTGCAGTGCCGAGTTTGACGTTGTTTGGATTAGAAATGCAAAAGATATCGGTAAATATATCTGTAAAAGCACACACATTGAAGATGTTTCGAAGGTTGTGGTTTAAAAAAATAAACATTTTGACATAAACACTCGGTCAGCTACACATGAAGTCAGCTACAAATAAAAAATGTCACTGAACTTTTGCTGTGTAATTATAACAATGAGCACTCAAACACACCAAACCAACAATTGCTAAAAACACACACAAAAACAGATTTTGCACGGGGACTGCACTAGTACTCCATAATGTCCGATCACACATCATTTAAACAGAATTACACAGATTTTGTACCTGTCCCATCATCGTCTCCTTGTACTGTTTCTTTTGCGTGACCTTGATCGGCGGCATCTTAGTGACAGCAGACACCAGGAAGTTCATGAGGATGTCTTCACAGTTCGAGAGCTGGTCAACCATAGTCTTTAGGCTGCCGGGCAGGTAGTGTGTGTACAAGTAGTTATAATACCTGGATTAGAAAAAGATGCCGCATTAAACAAAAAAAAACAGTCAAATTTAGCCCTATTCGGACGGTAATTGTTTCTCATGGGGTCGTTTCATTTCATTTTTTTATTTGGATAGGACAGTGCATATTGATTATGTAGTACTAGTTATGTAGTACCGTCCGAATAGGGCTAACGATGAATCACTAACAATACACAAATGCTCTGTTCTAAACTCCAGTCGTCTGGCCGCCATTTTGGCTCTCCCTGTTTCACACACTATTGTTATTGTATTTCTTTATTGTCCACCAAGGTGGAAAATTGTCTTTGGCTCACCAGCACATAAAATAACTTTACAGACAGTAGTTAAAACAACAACAACAACAACAACTAAAAGATTCACATTACATAAATATAAAAATACAGTTCATGCCACTATCATTTGGTTTATCGGTCACTTGTGGAGTTGAGAATTTTAATAGCGTTTGGAATAAAAGCACATTTTTATTCGCTAGAGGGATAGTAGACAGGATAAAGTTTATTTTTGACTTTTGCTGATGTGTATTTTTTAAGGGATGCACCGATATGACAATTTTGTCCGATACCGATAATTCTTTATATTTGAAAGCCGATAACCGATATATTGGCCGATAAATCTAAATCCAAATTTCTATATAATTTTTGAGAGCCTGATTACAAAAACAAAAGTCTCCCCATTAAAAGCCAAGATACAAACACAATTATGATGTTATGTAGCCGATATGACAGATTTGCGCTGCACATGTTGCACTTTAACTGGATTTTCCTTTTGGAAGTGATTTCAATCATATTTCAAGCAATTTAAAAGCATCATGTTGAACAGTTGCGCATCTGAAGAGTCTCAGCTGAAGGAAATAATCCATTATTTATCGGCTTTAATATATCGGCTAAATTTTCTTGTCGGGCCGATAACGGTAACATTAAAACTGATCATATTTCGGCCGATACCGATATGGTGGCCGATATATCGCGCATCCCTAGTATTTTTGTGCGTGGAGTATTTTGTTGCTGCTCATGGAGAGTGTTTCAAATCATTACCTTCCACTGCAGTTGTAATGGCAGTGAGATATGGTTTGTAAGTTAGTTATTGGACGGACCTGTGGTAGAAAGCCGCTCCGGTCAGCACCATGGAGTAATCATTGGTCCACTTGGAAGTGTATCCCCAACGCTCCTTGTTAGAGTCCCAGAAATGGCTACGCGCAGGGTATCCCACAATCCTCTCTGGGAAACTTTGCCAAACAGTAAAGGCAAAATCCACCTGTGGGAATGAGTACACTATGAGTACATAGGGCCTACTGAACATGCAAACATTTTACAATAAGTTCAGATTAACTAACAATGAAAAATATTGCATTTGGATTTTGGACTGCCAAAAATGGTCTACGCTGGACACCATTCACTTGCATTAGATGGAGAAAAATCCTGGAATGTTTTCCTCCAAAACCTTAAAGTCCCCCTGTGATGAATATCCAGATTTTAATGTTGTTTATGTGTCTATGTGGTGTTTTTAATACGCTTAAACCATGTGTAAGTTCATAAGTCGACCGCATTGCTGAGTATATCCTCCTTAAAACTGCAGTGAACAGTCTCAAAAACACGGTTTGAAATCGCTGGTGTTTCTGACGTCACAAACGACCTTGTAACCAATCAGATCAACGTGTGATCGTCAACCAGTGGATCTCTGAGCTGAGTGAGTGAGTGGAGGCGGGGCTCATTTGCATATTCATAGAACCTCCGCGTATACTAAATGAGGCAAGGGTGTCGAGTTACATTCAAGATATTTTAAGGCATGAAGAAATTATTTTCAAGGAAAAACCGTTTATGCCATTTTGTTGATCAAAGATGAGTTTTAAGGGATGATATGATTGACTACAGGGGGACTTTAATTTGATTTGGAGTCATGGCCTTGGGGGTTGAGTAAATAATCCGGAAATTTCCATTTTTTGGTGAACTATTCCTATAATGCTGATACTACAATTTAATAAGAACAAATGAAATGTAAACACTTTCTGAAATAAAATGCTTGACCCAAAATTCACAAAAAATAAGCACTTAGAATCTTATTCCGCCATTTTGCGTGTTGCACTTTCTCCCATTCATAGGACTATGAGTGCACCGTCTTTGCATATCTAACGTCTTTGTTGTAGGCCGCAGACTCACCTCAGTGGTCGAGAGCACAGTGTCTTCATCCAGACTCAACACTGCATCGGTTCTCATGGTGTCATAGGGCAGGAATCGGCTGCTCATCACCTAAACGCAGTCAAACACGTGAAACCTCCTCCAGAAAATGCATTCAAGGCAGAGAGCAAACACATCTATACGCCATCCATCATGTGTCATCATCGCAGGCGAGTAAAACCACACACTTTATTTGATAAGATGAGAATATAAAGACAGGTTGAAGTGGAGATTCACCTTGCTCTCGCCCTCGATTACGACGACTGGAACCGAAGTCACGGGCCAGCGGTGCTTCGCGGGAAGAGGCTTGTCACAGTTCCACAGGACAATGATCTGATACAAGGTCATTTCTACTATTAATTACGTTTTTATATCATTTACACCACTGTACAAAGGTTTGAGGTCGGGAAGATTCTTTAATGTTTTTGAAAGAGCTCCCCACGGCTGCATTTATTTAATCAAAAACACTGTAAAAACAGTGAAATATTATTGCAATTTAAAATAGTTGTTTTCTATGTGCATATATAGTAAAATGTAATTTATTCAAAAGCTGAATTTTCAGCATCATTACTCCAGTCTTCAGTGTCACATGATCCTTCAGAAATCACTCTAATATGAGGATCTGATGCTCAAGAAACATTTATGATTATTATCAGATGAAAAGAACAGCATTCATCAGAATTTTTTTGTAACATGTTAAAGTCTTTTTCTGTTAATTTGGATCACTTTAATTTCTTTCCAAAAGAAATTTTTTGAATAGCACTTAATAAATAAATGTTCTCACAATATCACAGTTAGATTTCTCTACTTTGTGAATGTAATGCTTTTGGGAACAACATCCCATCCTGTTAGTCTTCTGTCAAAATGTCTTTAAATAACAATTGCCAGTTCCTCAGTGACATCACATTCTAGGAAATGACCTCATTTTGGAGGGAAAACAAACAACAGCAGCATAAAACATCTGTAAGTATGGATCTGATGAGTTCTCTGATACCAAAATAGCAAAAATAACTCTTATATGCTCTTATAATATCTTGAATATCGTATGAGCTTGACCAGAGCATATTTCTAAAAGCCTGATATTTGCTTTTATGGAAATGTATCCATAATGTGGTTTTTATGCAACAGCTGCTGAGCTATTTGTTGTTTCCAGAACTAATAAAACTGAAATAAACAAGTTTAAGTTGAAGAACGAAAATTAACAACACAAAAACTGAAATAAATATAAATGAAAGCTAAATATATATAATTTTTAAAAATGACAAAAGCACATAACAAAATCACTCAAATTTAGCCTCAAAATAAAATGGAAACTCTAAGTATATATAAAAACTAATTTAAAATATTAATAAATGCTAAAATAGTATTAATAAATAATTGAATAGAATATAAATAACTGACCTGGGCACAGTACTGTGATTTGGCCACAGCCACTAGCAACTTGAAAACCGGTTGAGACTGAGACACGAGAGGCGTCACTGCGTGAATGACGGCGGTGAATTTCTGCTGTGGTTTAATACCTGTGCAGAAGAAGATCAATATATTTAATTAGACAATTCATATATATAAAACACTGACTCCATAGAGTAGATTTAATATGTTGTTAAAGGTGATGTAAGATATTTTGTTAAAATACATTCTATTGTTCATTGACTAATATTAGTATGCATGAGTTTATCTCCTGCAAAAGAGTAAACATTGAGCCTTCCAGACACCATCAGAACAGGAGGAGAGTTTGGGGCGTGGCTACTGTAGCAGGAGGAGAGTTTGGGGAGTGGCTACTGTAGCAGGTGGAGAGTTTGGGGAGTGGCTACTGTAGCAGGTGGAGAGTTTGGGGAGTGGCTACTGTAGCAGGGGGAGAGTTTGGGGAGTGGCTACTGTAGCAGGTGGAGAGTTTGGGGAGTGGCTACTGTAGCAGGAGGAGAGTTTGGGGAGTGGCTACTGTAGCAGGTGGAAAGTTTGGGGAGTGGCTACTGAAGCAGGAGGAGAGTTTGGGGAGTGGCTACTGTAGCAGGTGGAAAGTTTGGGGAGTGGCTACTGAAGCAGGGGGAGAGTTTGGGGAGTGGCTACTGAAGCAGGAGGAGAGTTTGGGGAGTGGCTACTGTAGCAGGAGGAGAGTTTGGGGAGTGGCTACTGTAGCAGGTGGAAAGTTTGGGGAGTGGCTACTGAAGCAGGAGGAGAGTTTGGGGAGTGGCTACTGTAGCAGGTGGAAAGTTTGGGGAGTGGCTACTGAAGCAGGAGGAGAGTTTGGGGAGTGGCTACTGTAGCAGGAGGAGAGTCTGGGGCGTGGCTACTGAAGCAGGAGGAGAGTCTGGGGCGTGGCTACTGTAGCAGGAGGAGAGTTTGGGGCGTGGCTACTGTAGCAGGCGGAGAGTTTGGGGAGTGGCTACTGTAGCAGGCGGAGAGTTTGGGGCGTGGCTACTGTAGCAGGCGGAGAGTTTGGGGCGTGGCTACTGAAGCAGGTGGAGAGTTTGGGGAGTGGCTACTGAAGCAGGTGGAGAGTTTGGGGAGTGGCTACTGTAGCAGGTGGAGAGTTTGGGGAGTGGCTACTGTAGCAGGTGGAGAGTTTGGGGCGTGGCTACTGAAGCAGGTGGAGAGTTTGGGGAGTGGCTACTGTAGCATGTGGAGAGTTTGGGGCTTGGCTACTGAAGCAGGTGGAGAGTTTGGGGAGTGGCTACTGAAGCAGGTGGAGAGTTTGGGGCGTGGCTACTGAAGCAGGTGGAGAGTTTGGGGAGTGGCTACTGTAGCAGGTGAGAGTCTGGGGCGTGGCTACTGTAGCAGGCGGAGAGTTTGGGGCGTGGCTACTGTAGCAGGCGGAGAGTTTGGGGAGTGGCTACTGTAGCAGGTGGAGAGTTTGGGGAGAGGCTACTGAAGCAGGAGGAGAGTCTGGGGCGTGGCTACTGTAGCAGGTGGAGAGTTTGGGGAGAGGCTACTGAAGCAGGAGGAGAGTCTGGGGCGTGGCTACTGTAGCAGGCGGAGAGTTTGGGGCGTGGCTACTGAAGCAGGAGGAGAGTCTGGGGCGTGGCTACTGTAGCAGGCGGAGAGTTTGGGGAGTGGCTACTGTAGCAGGCGGAGAGTTTGGGGCGTGGCTACTGTAGCAGGCGGAGAGTTTGGGGCGTGGCTACTGAAGCAGGTGGAGAGTTTGGGGAGTGGCTACTGTAGCAGGTGAGAGTCTGGGGCGTGGCTACTGTAGCAGGCGGAGAGTTTGGGGAGTGGCTACTGTAGCAGGCGGAGAGTTTGGGGCATGGCTACTGAAGCAGGTGGAGAGTTTGGGGCGTGGCTACTGTAGCAGGCGGAGAGTTTGGGGAGTGGCTACTGTAGCAGGTGTAGAGTTTGGGGAGTGGCTACTGTAGCAGGCGGAGAGTTTGGGGCGTGGCTACTGAAGCAGGTGGAGAGTCTGGGGCGTGGCTACTGTAGCAGGAGGAGAGTCTGGGGCGTGGCTACTGTAGCAGGTGTAGAGTTTGGGGAGTGGCTACTGTAGCAGGAGGAGAGTTTGGGGCGTGGCTACTGTAGCAGGAGGAGAGTTTGGGGCGTGGCTACTGTAGCAGGAGGAGAGTTTGGGGCGTGGCTACTGTAGCAGGCGGAGAGTTTGGGGCGTGGCTACTGTAGCAGGCGGAGAGTTTGGGGCGTGGCTACTGTAGCAGGAGGAGAGTTTGGGGCGTGGCTACTGAAGCAGGTGGAGAGTCTGGGGCGTGGCTACTGTAGCAGGAGGAGAGTTTGGGGCGTGGCTACTGTAGCAGGCGGAGAGTTTGGGGCGTGGCTACTGAAGCAGGTGGAGAGTCTGGGGCGTGGCTACTGTAGCAGGAGGAGAGTCTGGGGCGTGGCTACTGTAGCAGGAGGAGAGTTTGGGGCGTGGCTACTGTAGCAGGAGGAGAGTTTGGGGCGTGGCTACTGTAGCAGGAGGAGAGTTTGGGGCGTGGCTACTGTAGCAGGCGGAGAGTTTGGGGCGTGGCTACTGTAGCAGGAGGAGAGTTTGGGGCGTGGCTACTGAAGCAGGTGGAGCCAGTGGGTGTTCAGTCACACTTACCGAGTTCGGCGTAGAAGAAGGGGAAGTCGCCCAGATATGAGGAGTATTGTGGCAGGGTGAAGAGTCCTCCCGGCAGCCGGTTCCACATTAGCGTGCTGCGGCCGTTGTGCTGAAACACACGGTCCTGGATGATCTGGAAGAGGACATCCAGAAAGAGTTTGGTAAGTTACAAGATGTTCTGATACAATTTTATGATCCCTTTAATGACTTCTCTGAATCACTGATGTTCATTAGAGCTATTACACCGTGTACAAACCAGACGTGATGCAACAAATCTCCAGCAACAACCAATTTGTCTGTCCACACCAGACAAAATCAATCAAAAATCACAGCCAATCAGAAGAGCGTGTGGGCGGAGTCTCTCCGCAAGTGCACTGCACTCGCATACAAATCAATAAGCAGATAATCAGAATCATAAATATTACATAATTTAAACATTATTGAAAATACATACTGAATCATTGATACAGTCATAGATTACAATTGTTTGTTTATAGTTCTTGTTTCCTTTAATTTATTTTCAAGATCTGAGATGAATTATCCATCGTCGCTGTCCATCGTATGCACACTTCAGAATCTCGCCGGAAGAAATAGGTAATTCAAGTACTTTTTAGCTACTCTTCTAAGAGTACTGTGAATTCGGACATGCAACTCTTGTCACTTACTGTTTTTCGCCTACTATATAGTAGATATTACTTAATATTCAACAATTTTATTGATCTGCCTGCATTGACAACATTATATGAGAAATGAATTGAGCTAGACGATTTCTCCAGAGCAGCTATATATATATAAATTAACAAAATTATTAACTTTTTTTTCAACCATCACAGACTATTAAGCTGGACTATGACGCTATTTTTTTCTAGATCTGCTGTACAGCCGAAACAAACTCTGTTGCATTATTTCCTGTTTTCACTGTAAAGCTGCTTTGAACTGCACTAAATAAATAAAGGTGACTTAACTTGACTAGGAAAGTATGCGATTTCGGTTGCAGCCTCTGATTAACATGGTAAAGATGCTTTTTATTGTGTCACAGCATCGTGTATTAGACTCAGTTGACAAACATTAACTAGGCTCACATTTCATGAGCGTTTAAAGAGCCTATCTTTTATAAACATGAGGCCAGCTGGACCAAAGCCATGTTTATTCGGACACATATTAATGCTGGGTATCACAGATCCACCCTTCAAGACCTGACCCGGGTGTCCTCTTACACACCGACAGCAATCCAGCACATCTCAGAACTACAACACTTCCTCCAGGGACAAGCGTGTGAAACCAGAGCCTGAGACCGGCCAGATGGAGCTCCGTTTCATTCAGAAATAGCTCCCGAAATTACTGATCACATGCAATTATTTCTATTGGGAGGGTAAAAGAATTTGTGCAAAAAATAATTGTGTATATTTTTCCATTTGAAAGAAAATTAAGCCTTTTTTTCATTTTTCATTGTGACATTATGTGTGGGGGAAATATATACTTCTCATTATGGCATCTGTGACTGATTTAAATAGTAAAATATTTATAC
>NW_026607233.1:140000-160000 GCF_029890125.1 Rhinichthys klamathensis goyatoka | reverse complement strand
CATGGTCTAAAGCTCACGGCACAAGTGCACTTAGAGCGTCCGAATCCACTTTTGCTAGTTTAACGGCGGGAGAAATGGTCGGCGCTCCCGGTGCACGGTCTAAAAGTGTCGTCTCTATTCTCTTAATGAGTAACGGTGTGTTTTGTCTCTATTCTCTTAAAGGTGACCTATAATTCAAAATTGAATTTACCTTGGTATAGTCAAATAACAAGAGTTCAGTGCATGGACATGACATAGAGTGAATCTCAAACTGGACTGTTTTCGCGTTCTCATTTAATTCACGTTTATGAAAAACACCCCTGAAAAACGGTCGGTTCTCCACACAATACCGACTGTGACGCAATAGTCGGGATCATTAATATGTACGCCTCCAAATATTTGCATAATGCCAGCCCTCAATGCCAGGCGGAACTGCGCAGCCGAAGCATGGCAGTTGCTCAGTGTGGATGTACACATGAACACAAAAGTATTTTTTCGTTCCTTCATCTGAGCCTCTGAAGAAACAATGGGTTAATTTTATTTTCTCTGGAAATTTCCAAACATTTCACCGAGTGTTTCCTCAACTTGGGCCAATACAGAGCTGGCCTCGGATCGAGCTACCAAGCAACACTTTCTGATGTGTAATTGTTCAAGTTCAGACAGGTAATCTTTCTCTCAAAATCGTTCAATACTGTTTATGCATCAGTAAGTCAAGCCAGTGACTAAAATATCAGCTTCACATCGTTTCTTTTAGTAGGATGAAAATAATCGTATTTAAATTGTGAACAAATTATATACAGAAAGCGATCAAAGAACAATCTTTCCACACAGCGCGAGTTTATCTGGACACTTGCCGAACTCGTTATGAAATCAATGACGCACGTTACTGCACAACGAAGCTCTTACTGTATTTACATCATCGTGTTTGCATTGGGGAAAGCAGAGAGAGTGCAGAAACTGCTTTGCAATGATTAGATCTTCATTCTCGCGATCAACACACTGTCCTCTGCTCAATGCTCATCACGGCAACATTTTATGTGATGGGAATAGATCTAAATACTTTAAAAACATCTCACGATTCGTTAATCTCGATAGCTGTTATAGTAAAAACGTATAATAGCAGTAGTAAAAGTATTCGGGAGAGAGTTTCACATGTAATGCGTAGCTATTTCATATGCAAGCATGTCAGCCAATCACAGCAGTGGCCGCGGTTACACTGAATCCCACAGCCAATCACAGCAGTGGCCGCGGTTACACTGAATCCCACAGCCAATCACAGCAGTGGCCGCGGTTACACTGAATCCCACAGCCAATCACAGCAGTGGCCGCAGTTACACTGAATCCCACAGCCAATCACAGCAGTGGCCGCGGTTACACTGAATCCCACAGCCAATCACAGCAGTGGCCGCGGTTACACTGAATCCCACAGCAGACACGCCCCTTCAAACAGAGTGTTCAAATCAGAGGCTAAAAGCAGGCTAGGAAAAATGCCATTTATTTCTAAATTATGATTATTTTTTATCTAAAAAACATACTAACATTATAAGGGTAACCCAGGAAACATTATAAAATAAATAAAATAAAAACATTCTAGGGCACCTTTAATGAGTAACGGGTGTGTTTTGGGCGTAACGTGCAATAAACCAATCAGAGTCTCTTCTCTCATTCCCTTTAAAGGCCAGCTGCGCTCGCGCCGGCGGATTCGCTATTCACATAAAGGCATTTGATAATGGAAAAACTGAACGTGTCTCCAGAGCGCAAACGGATCTGCTCGTGTTGGGCATTTTAATGGGATTGACTCTCGTTTGCAGGCTGTCTCTAGTGGCCAGTCGATGAATTGCAGTTAAAGTCACTTCAGTGTTGGACTCGAGAGAGAGACCGGAAGGTTGCCGCTTGGACAGAACGCTTTCTAGCCCTGATATATTATGATGAAAGTCGTACCTGTAGAAGAAGTCTCTCGTCCCCAATGACGGCAGCCGTACGCCAGTCGATGATCTCTGAGAAGGGAAGCTCCCAGCCGTTACTGAGCATGACGGGTACACAAGCGGCCTACACACACACACACACACACACACACACAGAGAGAGAGAGAGAGAGAGAGAGAGAGAGAGAGAGAGAGAGAGAGAGAGAGAGAGAGAGAGAGAGAGAGAGAGAGAGAGAGAGAGAGAGTTAAAACAGGCTGAAGTAAAATAAAGCAAGCGTCATGAAACTTTTATTAGCTTCTTCGAGTGGAAAGTCTGAAACCCAGAGAAGCTCTGCCTGAAGAATCGCGTGTGTTTATCAGATCCGTCGTGTTTCTGAGCTTGGAGAAATCTGGCAGCGACGGAGCGAAACACAGCGTGACTCTGCCTGTCTGAACCGAAGCCTCTCGGGTCACAACAATCAGAGAGGACGTGAGATAATCATCAAGGATACAGATACTGCTACACGAAGGCTGCGAGACAGTCGAATTGTCGAAATATAAAAATACATGTTATATATATTTATAAATAAATTGTAGGCTATATATACATATATATATTCAATTTATAACATATATGTTTGTAGTATAAAATATTTTTTATAAATATTATATAAGAAATACATACGGTAATACACATATATATATATATAACATTTATGTTTATAATAACATTTATTGTTACTGTGCAACAGGGGAAATATCTATATATTTTGTATATAATTGTTATTATATAAAATGTTATTTATATATAATATTGTATTTTTTAGATTATATGCATTATATATATATATATATATATATATATATATATATATATATATATATATAAATAAATGTTTTTATTTTTATTTCAGTTAGTAATTTTAGTATATATATATATATATATATATATATATATATATATATACAGTATATATATATATATATATATATATATATATACGGAAATAAGTTTAACTAAGATTACTAACAAACAAAAATTAAATAAATAAATTATAAATAAATAAAAAAAGAACATAACAAAATTACTAAAACTACATTTACAATGAAAATGAAAATATAAAAAAAAAATTCTACATTTAATCAAAACTACATATAAATTATATAAATAATACTAAAATAACCACGTCCAATAGTATGTTTTTTGGACATGTACCATAGAATATAAAAATGGTAATAATTCAGTACTCTGGTTTATATTCAGAGTATTATCTGATCTCATCGCTGCACCACAACATAACTTTATTCTCAGACAATAAGACAAAATCCACCGTTTCCCAGCATAACTGCGTGTGTATTTTTGCACAGGCCTGTTGTCCTGTCCTTAATCCGTTAATCTGCTCCTCATCTGACCTCCCTTCATCTCTAATATCATCCTGCTGTTATGGACTAATCCTTGCAGTGTCATTAACCAGCCCTTCAATCTGCTGAAATACATACAGACCAATACCGGCCTGAGAGCTAAAGCCGGCGTGAGCTCCGACACACACACACACACACACACACGTGCATCAAAACCCTCCGCCAGGCAACCCTAAACTCCCACACAATTCAAAACACAATATATAATGGCCTGTTAAGCCTCATATCTGCACAACGCCAGACAACCTGAAAGAGCACAGCCACACAATAGCTATTACACAGGCATGAGCTTCACAATAGTGCAGGTTACGGCTAAAGGTGTATTTTTTTCTCTCTCTCGTTTTGGCCTTCGGTCCACACTGAGGCCCCATCCACACTACTGCGTTTTAGTTTAGAAACGAAGAATTAAAACGAATACGATCTCCGTCCACACCAGCGTTTTAGCTGTGTATTAGAATTGATCTCCGTCCACATTAAACCGACTGAAAACGCGGATCACGTGACCATTCACCAACACTGGGCATGCGCGCGCCGGTGTAAACAGGACACAGATCGACTATTCCCCAGATTTGACGAAGAAGAAAGTTATCTCTGCACAGAGCGACGCTCCATGTACGGTCGATATCGCCGCTACACACGGGAATTGTCACAGATCGCTCGAATAATAGCTTGCCTCTGGCGCATGTCGGCAGTTATAGCGATGTAAAATGGAGAATTTACTTGCACAACATCTGCTAGCAAAGACAGTCAGTAACGCTTGTAATTCGTTATCCATGTTGTAGTCACTAACGTAACTGGTAGTCCAGGCTGTTGTTGTATGTTTTCTTCCGGGGACGGGTCATGTGATGGGTGGCTGACGAATCAGGGAAGGATACGCCATGACTGATGACACCCAATCAGAGAGCCGAACGTGAGCCTCTACTACGTCATCGTTTCTAAAGTCCTCCGTTTTGACCCGTCTTCACTAAACGCCCTCCAGAGATTCAAAACGCAAAACGGGGTCGGCAGCGTTTCTAAACTTCTCCGTTTTAGTTCTTCGTTTTTGCCGTTTTAGTCTGGACGGGAGGTGCAAACGTAGCAAAAGGTCCCAATTTTTCTAAACTAAAACGTAGTAGTGTGTGGATGGGGCCTGAGGGTACGTTTACACGACAACGATATGCTTGAAACGGAGGAGTTTTCCGCGTACACACGACACCACTGTCGAAACGATCCCCATTCACACTGATCCGTGAAAACTACTAAAAACGCTGTATTCTGCTGCCAGGCCACTAGATGGCGATGAAACACTATAGACTGAACACGTATACGCATGTGCATGACGTCATCGTCTTCAGAGATTGTGTTTTTGTTGTTTACGCGGACACCGTTTTCCAAAACGTGCACTTTGAACCCCGTTTTCAAAAGTTTGCGTTTTAATGCACCCGAAACGCCATTGTCGTGTAAACGAACGGCGAACGGTTTTTAGTTGAGTGTAAACAGGCCCTAAAGGCGCTTGCACACTGAGTCCGAAATTTTCGTATGCGTTTTTTCGTATTCGTGATTCGGTGGCTCTGATTTGTCAAAACGTCATTCAAACTGCTTGCTGAAAAACGCAGAAAATCGAACCCGATCCGATTTTTTTATGACGGACGAAAGTTTCGGAGGCAGTGTAAGTGTAAGTGTGGTGTGCAGGCGTGATTGACATAACGTGAGGTTGTATTTATTTTTTTACGTGCGAAAATTTCTGACGCGAATTTCGGACTCTTTCGGATATTTTGCTAAATAAAATGATCCTGCCAGAAGAATTGCGCGATAACTTTATTATTTATGTATTTGTCCGTCTGTATCTCAGTGAGCTTTGGTGAGGGTTTACGCATGCGCAGTAAAGGTGATTTTAGCGTTTTTAGGCATTTTTCAAAAGTTTCTCCTCCACACGAAACACTAGTGGACGGAGAGCGTATATAAACAAAAACGCCGTTTTCAAATGTATCCGGATGGATGTAGACGAAGCCTTAACCCCTGAAGTGTCACTGGCCCTTTACATTTTTAAAACAGTAATATCCTATACTAAACCTAAACTAATCTTGACAAGCTATATATCATTTGAAAGCTTACAATCTCTAGTTTCCATATTTGGTGACTGATGTTCAAAATAAATTACAGAGGAGCCGTAATTTATCAATTTGCAACAAGAATATTTTCATACTCCTAAGGCGTGTTCAGACCTTTATTTTGAAATAGCAATGATCATGAAAAATCATGAAAGAAGGGTAGAAACCTCAGTTTGTTTTCATGCCAAGAGTTCAAAAGATAGCATCCATTCAATTATTTTAGAAAAAAAGGTCTGAAAATGTTATAAATATAAAGAAAACAATTATAGATTCACCATTTGTGAGGTGGCAGCGAGCTATAACGCACATGCATGTTATTTTTATGTGTTTCTTAGAGGTTGAATTCATATCAAAATCTGCCAAACTTCTAAATAGGATGTCTACTTGATAATTCGTATGAAAAGTGTGGAAATATTGGTTCATATCACTCAAAACACATATGGAAATGGCGGCCCCTTATATAATGGGCAGTAATGGAGTCTGGTTGTGCCCTAGTGGAAGCGTTCGGTACTGCGCCCAAACACACTCTCACTGAAAGCTCATTTACTGAGATATCAACCTAAAATTTGAAACACTTGTTCGGATTTTTGGCTTTGATTTTTTTTGTGCAGTTTTAGAGTCGCCCAGGTTTTGAAAAAATATATTTTATATAAAATATGAATAATTAATTTTTTTACATTGTACATTTTCATAAACCTTTTTTTTTTTTTTTTTTTACTTTCTTAATGTATTTCACTTATACAAAAAACTGCCAAATGTCTTCTTTAAAACAAGACCAATCTTATGTCTCTATATTCCAACGCATTCTTGAATTACAACCATTTAAGTTCGGAATGTGCATTTTCATGTCTACTCAAAAAAGGGGGGGTGACACTTAAAGGGTTAAACTAGTATCTCAATAGGAAGAAACTGTCATTTTTATAATAAAAACTGCAATATTCCATTAAAAAAAAAAAAAACAGTGAGTATACCTGCAGAGCCTCCAGGAACCGGAAAGAGCCCAGGCGGCGTCCTCTCGGCACGAGACAAAACGTGGAGTTATGCAGCATTTCTTTATAGTCGTACCTGACGAGGAAAAGGAGGAAGAGTATATTAAGAACCGTCCTGAAAACATCCTGGCACGAGAAAACAGGAGGTGCACATCCTATTCACATGGAAAATCAGTTAGTGCTCATCACATCTCACACAGATGGCCTGAAAGCACACATCCACTGTAAAAAAACACACATATTTTCCAGTTTAAGGGCCGTTATGAATCCCAAATACTGAGAAATGTGAAAAACTACATAAAACCAACAGAAATGAGTCAAACACAGATGAGCAACACTGCTGAGATGTGAAGGGTTTGTGAGTTTTCCTGCATGTATTGCATTGCAGCATGAATAAATTATGCGGTTATAGGATTTTTGTTCACCGTTATTGAGGTTTGTGTGTCAAGTGTTGAGGTACAAGCTTCTGAAACTGAAAATAAATCCCAGATATCTTTGCTTTGTTGTGCCTTCTGAAACCTGAAACTAGAGCCCTATAAAGCTACCAAAATATATCAATGTATTGTGAATAAGAAATCTGCAGTTGCCTTGATGAATTTATTGGCTGAATGTGCTTTTTTATGAACAGTTCCTTTATAACAGAATGAAACCGTGTCAGAGTTTGGACTAGATATTCTCACAGATCTAAAGGTCAAAGTACCACAACTAGCAACACTGTCAAGTTATATTCATTTAAATGTTTTAGTAATACAATAGAGAACAGAATACTGCATCTCCCAATGCAATGAAGCATGTCATGCAAAATTACACGTGATATAACAATATGAAGACTATAGTTTATTTTATTTTATTTAAACAATGTGAATGTATGAACTGTGAATGATAAGATCAGGAAGGTAAATTAAGAAAGGAAATACAGTCAATTTGGATTTCATTTTGACTATAAATAAATGTCTCGGGTTCAGTGCGACGTGTCAATTTCTCTGTCGATTTCCACCAAAAAATCTTGCAGTTTAAAAAAAATAAAAAAAATATATTGTATATATATATATATATATATATATTAAAAAAATCTATATTTTATAAAAAGTAATTTATATAATGTAAAATAATCATATAAAATATAATTTAAATAAAATGAAAATTTGGCTATTAAATAAATTATATATTTAATGTGGCACCATAATGTAATGTATTATGTGACCGCAAAATAGCAAATAGTAGCAAATAATAAATGTTTACACTGAAATCTTACACATAGTATTTAAAAGACCTTATACTGCGGGGCTGTTGAACGCTTGAATCTGATTGGTTGACGAAGGTGTGCAATTATCTTCACGGCTAAAGTAGTCCAGGCAGGTTTTGACCGCATTACAGCTCGATATCACTGCGCCAAATGAGTTATTTCAAAGGTCTTTACAGCCGACGACAGCAAAAGAGCCAAAACCCACGACAACACTGACCAAGCAAATACATATCGGATAAAAACAACACATTATTACCATGTTTTGCCACAAAATTATGTTTTATTATGTGTAGAAAGCACATAGTCTCTTTCTCCCGCGCTCAAACACACTCACATACAGTACAGACACACACTCACACACTCTTGTACATCTATCTTTATGAGGACATTCATTGACACAATGCAATCTCTAGCCGCTTACCCTAACCTTAGTCATCATCACAACTAAGTGCTTAACCCGAACCCTTACCCTAAACCTACCCTTAACCTAATTATAACCTTATCCCTAAAACCAAGTCTTGACCCTCAAACAGGCCTTTAAAGGGGTCTCAGAAAGTGAGGACCGGCCAAAATGTCCTCACTTTACTCTCTTTGTCCTCACTCCAATGGTCTAAAACTCAAACTGGTCCTCACAAAGATAGTTGTACAAGTACACTCTCACACACACACACACACACACACACACACACACACACACACACACACACACACACACACACACACACACACACACACACACACACACATTGGTTAAAGTGGGATTTGGCAGGTGGGGGAACCCTCAAATTTTGTGTAGGTGCAACAGGAAAAAAAGCCTCACCGTGGGACAACATATTGAGTATCGTGGTATAGCAATACTTTTTGGGACAAGAGAGTATCACTGTGGCATCAACTATCACAATACTTATTTACTTGATATTGTAATGGTTTTATTTTGGTCCATCTACACTGATATGATGACGATACTATGTTAAAATTGCTAAACACCTGGACAAAAATTGAGCCCTGGCCACACCAGCCCACAGACATGTGCATTTAAATGTGAGGAAAATTTTGATTTCTCTGACCTACATATGCGCAATTTAAGACTTTTGTAGAAAGTAAACATAGCCTCATTTATAAGTTTTATGAATCATTTTCTTAGATAAGTTAATTTACTCAAGGCTACCAGGTCAGTACTGCCACCTTCTACAAGCTTTGGAATTTGAAAAGTAATTTTAAATAATACAAATTATAGGCTACGTTTAACGCCCCTTAGGCATCATGCGTTGTGGAGACACGTCAAGGCATTCTCAGGTATAAATATGCAGCATTAATGTACATAGGTGATTTTGAACGAATATTTAATGTCGATATACAATGGTTACATAATGTTAAAACTAATCCTGCTATTGATATCTTTGTAAGAGCCTATAGAACAGTGGCAAGGGACAACAAATGTCCGAACCTAAAACTAACTTTAGCGCGCTCAACCACCGTGAGTGCATTTCACACATTTGTAATCGCTCGCGTTCAGCGGGGAGGTCGGTCGGCCCAGCTCGGGACCAGTGAGATTCGTTGAGATTAATGAATCTATTTATTTATTAATTTATCTGAGGTGCCAGACGCAGTTCTGGACCGTTCCGGCCCACTTTAACCTCTCCAGACACACACTCCCACAGAAACGTGTTGTCAGCGCTCCTCTGATGATTTTATCAGTAATATAGTTTAGCAACATAAAAGCTACAAGACATTTCTCACTAGCGTGGAAATAACAGCGCTGTTTTTGAAGCAGATAAACTTACAGTTTCATTATTAGAGACACTGCCGAACACTGAGAGACACACAGACTCAGGTAATTCACACACGCTAAATCTCTCTCTCTCTCTCTCTCTCTCTCTAATAACTGCATTAATCTGCTATCAATGTCTCAATCCTCCTTTACAAGCTCTAAAATGACGTTTTGGAATTAGCAACGGAGGCCTGGGATGAGATGCGTAAGAAATTAGTCCACAAGAGCGTTTTAAGGACAACAATCTGACAAATGTCTTGAAATACATCATCTGAACTAGAGGTCTTCACGGGTCCACTTGAATCCGAAAACCCGAGGTCCGACCCGAGACCAGAGCAGCAAAAAACAAAGTCACATGAGACACAGACATATTTTAACCGTATAAATACTGGGAACTACATTCTCAGAGGGCGAAGCACTGCTACTTGGGCGGAGTGATAACCGCAGCACCTGAGACGCGCCGTGGTGAGGAGCAGAGAGCACGTCTCAGGTGCTGCGGTTATCACTCCGCCCAAGTAGCAGTGCTTCGCCTTCAGAGAATATAGTTCCCAGTATTTATACGGTTAAAAGATGTCTGTGTCTCATGTGACTTTGTTTTTTGTACACTCTGTGACTATACAAATCACAACATGTAAATAGGAAAATGTTTGCGTTATTTTGTCACTTATTTGGATTAGTATGCTAGCTGCAACCATTTACATCCAGTCTTTGTGCTAAGCTAGGCTAGCGGTGGGTGCGTCAAACAGACTTATAGCACGCACGGAGATGAAAAAGGTATGTATGGACTTATCTAACTCTGGGGGATAAGGTGAATAGGCTAAAGTCCCAAAAAGTCGGAGTGTTCCTTTAATAACAGTAAGCTGTACACAACAGTACATTAGTAGCTAAAGTTTTTAAACAAATTAGCATTTTTACTGCAACCAAGATGTTTGTAGCTAATAGATGCATTTGTCATAAACCAGTTGGATTTATAAAACTTAGCTTGAGACAACAAGACATTAAAAAGGGTTGCAGACATTTAGCTTTATAATATGAAGTGTTCACAGACAGTCGGGAGAGAGCTATATTAAGATTATAAATTAATAAAACAAAACACAGTTAGACGATACCATCAATAAAAAACACATCAAACAGACAGTAGGATGTACGTGTAATTATGTGAAGTGTGTGTAAAATTGTATTATGTGTATATATCTCTATTAAAAGTTTCTTAATATACAGGTGAAACTCAAAAACGTAGAATATTAAGTTCATGTATTTCAGTAATTCTAATTAATAGGTGAAACTAATATATTTAGTAAATATATATATGCATGATTATATTTTTCAGAGGGCCGACATTTCCGTATTTAAAATCCTTTTTTTAATTGATTTCATGCAGTATTCTAAATTTCTGAGATTTTGAATTTGGGGTTTTCATAAGCTGTACGACATAATCATCAAAATCATAACTTTTGCACGATATTCAAAGTTTTCGAGTTTCACCTGTAGATCTCTCTCCTGACTGTCTGTGAACACTTCATATTATAGTTATTATATATTCATATTATAAGAGATATACGCACGACACAATTTTACACACACTTCACATAATTACACGTACATCCTACTGTCTGTTTTGTATTGATGGTCTCGTCTAACTGTGTTTTGTATCATGTTCTGCTTTAATAAAATAAAAAATGTTTGTTAGCTTGAGACAACATGGCGTTTAAAAGGGCGTTTATCTTCATATATGCCGAGTTCACAGACAGCTCTCAGAAGTCCCCGTTCACGCTCTTGACCTCTCGACCTCTGCTTTGTCCGTTGGTCTTGCGCTACGGTGAGATAAAAGCTTCAGCAAATGCGTTTTCGTCGGCACTCGGATTAAGGAGCTGTTTGGAATTCCTAACGCGACATTCCTCCTTTTTGGCCCGTCTTCCCCTCCCTTCTTCTCTCTTACACATTCTCCCCGGCACTCCCACGTTCTCCAGTGCTTCTCCGTCTTTTCTCCAGTGAGTTATCAGCGATGCTGTGCATTATAATGCGCTGTGGCTTCACCTCTGCTCTTCAGCGCGGGTGAATGAACAGATCCGCGGACCGCCAGACAGAAGCTTAAAATCATACCGTATATGGCGTTTTTATTTTTTACTTTTTCAAGCATGATTGGGTGTTAACCACATTTTCTACTGATTGAGAGAGGAGATACTGCCCTACTCTCATGTCATGAGTGAATATAGAAACATTTCACACTATTAATACAGGTTTGTAAGGCCCCACAAAATGATGCTGTTTACAAAGAGATCCGCCACGATCCCAACGTTGCTTAAGATTTTATTTTTATTTGTCATGTACACACTTATACAGGTGAAACTCGAAAAATGTGCAAAAGTTCATTTATTTCAGTAATTCAACTTAAAAGGTGAAACTAATATATTATATAGACTCATTACATGCAAAGTGAGATATTTCAAGCCTTTATTTGTTATAATTTTGATGATTAGGGCTTACAGATATGAAAACCTCAAATTCAAAATTAGAATATTGTGAAAAGGTTTTTATAGTTGTACGCCATAATCATCAAAATTATAACAAATAAAGGCTTGAAATATCTCACTTTGCATGTAATGAGTCTATATAATATATTAGTTTCACCTTTTAAGTTGAATTACTGATATAAATGAACTTTTGCACCATATTCAAAGTTTCACCTGTATATAGAGAATATATAACCAGCACTGAAATGTAAAAACAGGTCCGCTCCATTGACAGTGCAATTATTATTAAAATACAAACACAAGAAGAAATTACGAATAAACATAGATATGAAAAAAAAAGATTTGTGTTGTTGTTGTTGAAATGTACAAGAGAAGAATGTGCAACAGGTTGCTAGTAAGAAAAAAGTGGCAGTATGCAAGTGCCATGTCAGTATATTGAATATTCTTACTGATTATTAATTAAGTGAAGTCATATGATGTTAAAAGAGACTGACTGGGACTACACATTAAGCGACATACACTGGTATTGCGGTATATTAAAAATTCCTATCATAACAGAAATAAACACTGGTATTGAGTATGAACCGGTATACGCCCAGCACTACGCTAAAGCTAGCGGACGAGAGTCGGTCATGTGGGAATGACCTCGGATGACCCGTTGGATCAGTAGGCAACCTGATCTAGGGCAGGGTATAATGCACTCAAAAGACTTCATAATTCATCAGAAGCACAGGGCTTATCCTATCAGGTCATGGGCGCTTTCATTGTGTGCAGACTAATATTTTTAACATAACTCTCTTAACTCTTTCCCCACCAGCGTTTTTAAAAAAAAAAAGTTGCCAGCGAGCACCAGCATTTATTTTTTATTTCTCAAAAATGTCATGCCGTCCAGAATATTTTGCTGTGTGCATATCTGAACATACAATATATAAAAACAAAAAAAGAACAGAGCCTCTGCTTTTTAAATACAATAACCTGTTTTGGTAACACTTTATTTTACAGTGTCCTTGTTATTACATATTACATGCACTTACCATAGTAAAAACTGGGTTACACTTTATTATACATTTAAGTACTGAGTAATAATAATTAACAACATGTACTTACTACAGGATTAGGATTTGGTTGAGGGTTAGCTGCATGTAATTATGCATAATTTACTGTTATTACTACGGTAAGTACATGTAACATATGTAACAAGGACACTGTAAAATAAAGTGTTACCAAAAATATTATTCATAATTACATAAACCAAATCCTAATCCATACATGTAGATGCTTAATATTACTCAGTACTTAAATAAATGATCACACTGTAACAATGACACCTTAAAATAAAGTGTAACCCCAGTTTTATTCTTGCTTCATGCATTCATTTTTATAAAAGTTATAAAAGTTTCATAAAAAAACAACATTTTGTACAAAAAGCTGAGCTGTAGCTTGTCCTCAATCGACATTTCATTCAGTAACATTAGGCAGTTTTGATTAATGTGTTTATGAAAATCATTAACAAGACCTTCAACATTTATTCCAATAAATCGCCGTTTGCGAGATTCGCACTTATAGCCATATCACAATCTTGATTTTATAAATTTTTTTTAAATCTCGTGCAGCACGTCCTATACTCTTTCCATTCCACAAAAGGTTCTTTAAAATGTTCTTCACACTAAGAAAAATATATATTTTTAAAGAACTGATCGCTGAAAGGTTCTCTTGGGAACCAAAACTGGTTCTTCTACACAGCGGCGGCCTTAAGCATCCGGGGCCCGTTTCAATAACTAACATGGGGCCTACACACATAAAACATAAACATAATAGAGAAGAAAAAGCAAGGATTCCTGTTGGTTTGCATCAATGGTATATTATTTTATTACGTGCACTTTCAGCTTCATGAACAGGCAGCTCAACATAGAAATAATCCAACCTTATTTCGATTAAAACTATATGCAATTATACAGCGTTTTACGTTGGAATAAGCCTCGCCCTTTCACGCAGGGCAACTTCACTTTTGGTAGCTTGAAGCTTTTCTTTTGTTGTCCGATATCTTTCGTTTTTCAGCAGCACTTACATATGTACGTTTAATTTCCTCTTAAAATTATTTTCCTGCTCAAAATAAAATCCCTAACGGCAAAAAGGCAAAGGTATAAATACATAAACTACCGATATTACACTTCAGATCCAAGCCGTTCGCGGGGGTGGTAAACGTCGCCATGGTAACCGCGAGTTCGACCAATCAGAGACGTCAGTGCTTTGCTTAGAATTGTGGGTAGTGTAGTATTTCTCCAGAAGATCGCAAATAACAAGGTTGATTTCGTAGCGTGTGGCTTTTACAGGAGCAGAAACTTTCGTTTCACAACCTCGTAGCTCGTGGTCAATCGACCTCGGATGGTTTAGACATTATGGCTGAAAATCAATATCCTACGGAGAAAATGAATGGGATTTTGCTGGTCTGTTGGGGTGCGGGGCCTGTTTTAATTGAAACGGGTGAAACATTAGGTAAGGCCGCCCCTGCTTCTACGGCATCACTGCAAAGAAAACCCCTTTTGGAGCCTTTATTTTTCCGAGTGTGCGAGGAAACGATCAGCGACTGAGCGAAAGAAAGCGTGATGTTGATGTTGAAGGTACGTGTCTTTAAACTGTCGTCGGACGTGCAAACCTCCTCTATCAAGTTGACAAAGCGTGCAAAAGGCATCAGAAAAAACAGGGAACTAGAAACGAAGGCAGGCAAACTGTTTACATTTGGCACTGTTGCCATAGCAGCCGGTTGGCATGGGTGGCACTGTTGCCATAGCAGCCGGTTGGCATGGCTGGCATTTGTGCCTTAAATCAGATTAGTGGAAATGAGAGTTGCTGGTTTCACCAACGCTGCCAACTCCGCTTGTAATGACTGTGTAATCAGAACAAGATTAAACCCGTACTTAACGTCCCGTCCCGACACACACAACTTCATGAACGCGTCACAACTGTGTCTCAACATCCTCCACATCCACAGAAGAACTGAAGACACTGAAGCTCCTCCAGATGAAAGCAGTCGGCTCGAGTGAGTCTACGGTAAATTCACGGCTACAGATTTATGATGCTATATTAAAGTCTATCCACATAATATAATAAAGTGACTCGTCTCCTCATGTGTGGCTTAATGTACAAATCTCATGGTTTACAAATAGCAAAACAGTGTATTTGGAATATTATTTGTATCTGTTAAATCCCCCAATACAATATTGTTCTGTGAGCTGCTCTTTTATAACCAAAATAATCTTTAAAAATACATGAAAAAGTATTAAAAATGAAAGCATATCATTCAAGCCAAGTTATTAAGCACTAGGTACCACATTTTTGAGCATGTAGTAATAGTAGTAATATGAGTAGTAATACCATGGTGTTTTATGGTGCAGTATCATGGTTTATGGCATTCATTCTGTATCATTTTATTCAGCAAAATGCATTCAATTGATCAAAAGTGACGGTAATGTACAGAGCCCCAAACATGACATGTGGACAAAAATATGTGTATCGTGGCCACAAATTAAGAATTCATTCCCTTTTTTTGACTGAACTGAAACAAGGGAACAAATTATTACAACATGGCAGGATTTAATAAAACGATGCATTATTACATTGTGCATACAGTCACTGCCAACTGTATGATTTCTCTTTTAGCTTGTTCCACAAAAGATGCCATTTGACTTCCAAAAACAACAATGCATGTGAACAGCAAATGTGCAATGCTTGCATTCGCTGCGCAATCAAGAAAACAAGAGCACAACTGGTTTGCAGAAGTGCATTTAATGGCATTTCCAGAAGAGCTTCTGCAGTCGTGCTCGTGCAAGGAACCTATTTAAAGGTATGCAATAATGAACTTAATTATATTGCATGTGGATGTCAAACAACATGCACGTTTTGAAGTGCTTTAAAGTTGAAGTGTGTCAACTAGTGGTGCCAAATGGTATTGCAACACTAATGACCAGTTTCAAACAGAGAGTCCCGCCCCCAAAATCACACTATTTATTGGAAATTTGAAAAATGGAAATTTCCATTTTTGGATGGACTGGTCCTTTATTGCTGATAATACAATTTAATAAGAGCAAATAAAATGTACTCAATTGCTTATATACAATTGTGACCCAAAATTCACAAAAACCTATAATGACTGGTTGAAAAAAATAAGCACACAATCATAATGACTGGTTGAAAAAAAAAAAATAATCTGACAAAGTAGTCTTTAATAATGTCTAAATATATACTCAAATGCAAAACCTAATATAAGTAAAATATTATGTCTGAAAACAATGTTCCCAGCAACTTGGAAATAATTTTTTTCATTTTCCCTAACGGTGATGCAATGGCTTTACCAGTGTGTAATTGGCTCTTTTATTTTGGAGGCGGGGCTTATTCCGCCATTTTGCGTGTTGCATTCTATGATACGCTGTCTTTGCATATCTAGTATTTGTCATCAACAGCTTGCAGTTCCATTTCAATACACTAGTGGTGCAAAAAATACACACTTTAACATGGTCAACACATTTTTGTTTTTTTTTGTAGGCCAAAACCCGGGAAAAACTTCCGGTTCCATCGTCAAAAAAAAAAGAAGGGTTTTATGAAGGTTTTTTTTGGTTAAATGCCAGAAATAAGGTCTTTGGTTAACCCAAGCACATTTATTTTCATGTATTATGCAACAAACATAAAATAAATCAGTAATAGCGGCTAAAGGGGACTACAGAGGTTGAGGCTTTCACAGCCTCATGCCGTTTAAAATCATTCTTGCAAACTATCAAACTCAAACTTTTAGGGAAAATCTTTTTTATAAAGTCTGAAAGGAGTTATCTGAAGCTTTTGTTTATAGCCTTAGCTTTTGACTTTTGCAGATTGTATTTAGGCTTTAAAATCCACATGTTGATGAACAAAAACATGTAAGAATCATATACAGGTGAAACTCAAAATATTAGAATATGGTGCAAAAGTTAATTTATTTCAGTAATTCAACTTAAAAGGTGAAACTATAGACTCATTACATGCAAAGTGAGATATTTCAAGCCTTTATTTGTTATAAGCTTATAAAAAAGCCTTTTTACAATATTCTAATTTTGAATTTGGGGTTTTCATAAGCTGTAAGCCATAATCATCAAAATTATAACAAATAAAGGCTTGAAATATCTCACTTTGCATGTAATGAGTCTATATAATATATTAGTTTCACCTTTTAAGTTGAATTACTGAAATAAATGAACTTTTGCACGATATTCTAATATTTCGAGTTTCACCTGTACTTTTGTTGGAGCTTATTGAGATTTATTTTCTGTTGGGTTTTTATGGAGGGAGCGTGCAGGGTGAAGCTGACTTCTGGATTGGCCTATAAAATCATAATCACTGCCGTGCGCTCAGGAAAACACCCATCTGGATGGTTAAATGTTCTACATAAACCCAACGCATGGAATTAGCAGCTTCCAAATGAACTAACTTTTAAACAAAGCACGTTTGGTAAGAAACTAGGACAGAGTCACAAGGTCTTCGGTCTCTCCAGACTCGGGAAAAGTGCAGTCGTAACTTTCATTCGAGTTGCTCTTGACTGGGGCTAAAGGCTGAAGGCTAAAGGCTACTGGAGAGTTTATCCACACTGTCGTGGCAGATGGTCCACATAGATGTCTGGCCTCAAGGGGCAAATACAGCGGATTAATTATCCACTGCAGACTGTGTCATTAATCATAACGACTAGAGTTAATATCATCCTGCGCTGTCCTGTAATTACGCCAGGAATTCACACTTGGGTCTTTTAGGAAACATGGGATTTATTCTCCAAGCTGCCATCATCAGAAAAACCCTTGTACTCTCCAAATCAACAATCCAGGTGTCTTTATTAGGAGGACTCAGCGGTGCTAAACTCCCTCCCAGGGTCAACAAGTTTAAAACTTTAAAGTCTTTAAAAAGTGCCATTTTCATTTTTTTTTTTATACATGCTACTAAATGCTGCATGATATATCAAAATAAAATCAATATCGCGATATGGGTTAGTGCATAAATACATATACAGGTGAAACTCGAAATATATTCGAATATGGTGCAAAAGTTCATTTATTTCAGTAATTCAACTTAAAAGGTGAAACTAATATCATTACATGCAAAGTGAGATATTTCAAGCCTTTATTTGTTATAATTTTGATGATTATGGCTAACAGCTTATGAAAACCCCAAATTCAAAATTAGAATATTGTGAAAAGTTTTCAGTGCTGTGCATATTTATATTTTCCGGCAACCCGGCAAAATAAAAGCTCGATAGTTTACCATTTGAAAATAAAGAAATTTAGATTCAATTATTATTATTGTAATTTTACTGTAAAATACATTTTATTACTCTCTTTTTTAATTTGTATTACAATATATATTTTTTTTTGTTTAATATTTTTATTTAATAATAATCACAATAAAATCATTATTATTATTAGTTTATAATCCTATTGAATTGTCAAAACAGTGAAAATATGGCCTTGAAACCCCCCCCCCCCCCCCCCCCCAGATTTTTCAACATTTTCCAAAAAGGAAATCATTTTCATTCAGAAATTGCTAGTGAATTTCACAAACAATTACAAAGAAATGGCAAGTAACACATTGAATTGAATATGATATTTTGTAAAAAGATCGAAATAGTGTTTTCTTGTAAAACATGCTTTAAAATCCATAAAAAAACATCAAAAATATTTTTATTTTTATCACAATTTCTTTGTTTAAAATAGATATCATGATTCTCCCACAATTCTGAACAGAGAACTAAACAAAATAACATGTAATTTACTAAAGGTTCTGACGATGTTAAATGCAGTAATTTAAATTATTTTAATTTTTTTTTAAATTCAGTTTGAGTGAATGATTCAATGACTCACACATAACAACTTCACTTGTTTCATTGCGGGATGAATCAGCATTTTTGAAAAAATCTATTGAATGAATGATTCAATGACTCACACATAACTTCACTTGTTTCATTACTGGATGAATCATTGTTTTTGAACAAATCATTCGAATGATTCAATAACAAATACATTTTTAACAGTCACTTGTCGCCACCTACTGGTGTAACGATGTAACAGGTACAATATTTTAAGCATCAAGTTACTTTCAAAAAGTGATTTACTTTACTTTTTTAATCGCTACCATAGACATCAGTGTTTATATCCCAACTAACCCAATACTTCAGTGATAATCTGAATTATTGTAACAGAAATAATGACCCCGTGCAGCCCTTCATGAAACAACGCTCCTGCTTTTCCTTTCTCCGTGAGAAGCACAGCACAGTCCTGTCTTTGAGATTCCCCGTCCTTATTAAAAGCGGAAAGGGTCAGGGGTGACCCTGGCGGCGGCGGGTCGCGAGTCACTGAGACGCTAATGATCTCGCTAGCTCTCGACACTGGCGCCGGTTAACCAGCTATCGCTATCAGGAGCGTGTGTCTGCGCGCATGCACACGTCTGGGTGTCGCTTCCTGAAATAGGTGTGTGTGTTTTGTTTGTTTGTGTCTGGACGGGACAGGTTGACCCTGAGCATCTGCTCGACCCCTAGATGCTGCTCCCGTCCGAATAAACCATCATGTTCTTTTGCTCAACATGCTGTTAATGTGCAACCAGCGCAAGTGCAGGTTTAACTGGACACATTTAAAGAGAAAAAAAGCTGAAACTATAGGACAAACAAGGTGATTTGCATTGTGGACGACATATCTGTGACATACTGAGATGGATCACTTCAGCACACGAAGAAGAAAAATCAACATGAAACATTGTTTGCAACATATTTTACTTTACAAGTGAAACTGTAAAAAATTATTGTGATTTTAACGGTGAAAGACTAGAAATGCTACAGTGAAAAAGTTTCTGTACTGTATACGGTGAATAACTGTGATAGATCTAACTGTACATTTAATGTAATTTTACAGTAAAATACCGTTAAATTTAGTTTTTGGAAGTGAAAAAACAAATCAAGTCATTGTACAATTCCCACAATTCCCTGTGTGACACTTCGCATTTGATGTATTTTTGTTGAAATAACTGTTTTTTCTTATTTTTTCTAATCAGGTATGTACATTAGGGTTTTATGTTAAATTTAATGCTGTTAAATTAATGTTTATTGCATTTTTTAAATT